>NC_069501.1:1019476501-1019544001 GCF_027579735.1 Bombina bombina
TTCTAAATTTTACAAATTTGATACTTTTGCTTCTTCTGAGGCTATTTTTGGGAGAAAGGTTTTGCAAGCCGTGGTGCCTTCCATTTAGGTGACCTGATTTGCTCCCTCCCTTCATCCGTGTCCTAAAGCTTTGGTATTGGTTCCCACAAGTAAGGATGACGCCGTGGACCGGACACACCAATGTTGGAGAAAACAGAATTTATGTTTACCTGATAAATTACTTTCTCCAACGGTGTGTCCGGTCCACGGCCCGCCCTGGTTTTTTTAATCAGGTCTGATAATTTATTTTCTTTAACTACAGTCACCACGGTAACATATGGTTTCTCCTATGCAAATATTCCTCCTTAACGTCGGTCGAATGACTGGGGTAGGCGGAGCCTAGGAGGGATCATGTGACCAGCTTTGCTGGGCTCTTTGCCATTTCCTGTTGGGGAAGAGAATATCCCACAAGTAAGGATGACGCCGTGGACCGGACACACCGTTGGAGAAAGTAATTTATCAGGTAAACATAAATTCTGTTTTTTGGGAGAAAAGTTCTTCAAGCAGTGGTGCCTTCTGTTTAGCCATCTGTCTTGTCCCTCCCGTTCATCCGTGTCCTGTAGCTTTGGTATTGTATCCCACAAGTAAAGGATGAATCCGTGGACTTGTCGTATCTTATAGAAGAAAAGTAAATTTATGCTTACCTGATAAATTAATTTATTCTATGATACGACAAGTCCACGGCCCACCCTGTCAATTTAAGACAGATTTTTTTAATTTTTTTATTTAAAACTTCAGTCACCTCTGCACCTTTATCTCTGTCTCCTTTTTCTTCCTGTACCTTCGGTCGAATGACTTGGGGGGGGAGTTAAGGGAGGAGCTATATAGACAGCTCTGCTGTGGTGCTCTTTGCAACTTCCTGTTAGCATGAGGATAATATCCCACAAGTAAAGGATGAATCCGTGGACTCGTCGTATCATAGAAGAACTTAATTTATCAGGTAAGCATAAATTTACTTTTCTTTCATGTAATTGGCAAGTGTCCATGAGCTAGTGACGTATGGGATATACATTCCTACCAGGAGGGGCAAAGTTTCCCAAACCTCAAAATGCCTGTTTCTCCAACATAGGTGTGTCCGGTCCACGGCGTCATCCTTACTTGTGGGATATTCTCTTCCCCAACAGGAAATGGCAAAGAGCCCAGCAAAGCTGGTCACATGATCCCTCCTAGGCTCCGCCTTCCCCAGTCATTCTCTTTGCCGTTGCACAGGCAACATCTCCACGGAGATGGCTTAGTTTTTTGGTGTTTAAATGTAGTTTTATTCTTCAATCAAGAGTTTGTTATTTTAAAATAGTGCTGGTATGTACTATTTACTCTGAAACAGAAAAGAGATGAAGATTTCTGTTTGTAAGAGGAAGATGATTTTAGCAACCGTTACTAAAATCGATGGCTGTTTCCACACAGGACTGTTGAGATGAAGTAACTTCAGTTGGGGGAAACAGTGGGCAGACTTTGCTGCTTGAGGTATGACACATTTCTAACAAGACTTGGTAATGCTGGAAGCTGTCATTTTCCCTATGGGATCCGGTAAGCCATTTTCTTAGTTTAAATATAAGAATAAAGGGCTTCACAGGGCTTTAAAGACTGGTAGACATTTTTCTGGGCTAATACGATTACTTTATAAGCATATTTAATGGATTATAACTTTGAAGGGTTATTTTAATCTTGGGAATTGCATTAAAAAAACGGCAGGCACTGTATTGGACACCTTTTTCACTGGGGGCCTTTGCTAGTCATAGGCAGAGCCTCATTTTCGCGCCACTAATGCGCAGTTGTTTTTGGAAAGCAAGGCATGCAGATGCATGTGTGAGGAGCTCGGATCCACTGAAAAAGCTTATTGAAGGCGTCATTTGGTATCGTATTCCCCTCTGGGCTTGGTTGGGTCTCAGCAAAGCAGATACCAGGGACTGTATAGGGGTTAAATGTAAAAACGGCTCCGGTTCCGTTATTTTAAGAGTTAAAGCTTTCAAATTTGGTGTGCAATACTTTTAAGCCTTTAAGACACTGTGGTGAAATTTTGGTGAATTTTGAACAATTCCTTCATACTTTTTCACATATTCAGTAATAAAGTGTGTTCAGTTTAAAATTTAAAGTGACAGTAACGGTTTTATTTTAAATCGTTTTTTGTGCTTTGTTATCAAGTTTATGCCTGTTAACATGTCTGAACAATCAGATAGACGATGTTCTGTATGTTCGGAAGCCAAGGTTCCTCTCCATTTAAATATATGTGATGAATGTGATAAACAAAGTAGGGACAATGATGCCTCTGATAATAATGTTGCCCAAAATGATTCCTTAAGTGAGGGGAGTAAGCATGGTACTGCATCATCTCCTTCTATGTCTACCCAAGTCTTGCCCACTCAGGAGGCCCCTAGTTCATCTAGTGCGCCAATCCTCCTTACTATGCAACAATTGACGGCTGTAATGGATAATTCTATTAAAAACATTTTAGCCAAAATGCCCGCTTATCAGCGAAAGCGCGACTGCTCTGTTTTAGATACTGAAGAGCATGAGGACGCTGATGATAATGGTTCTGACACGCCCTTACACCAGTCTGAAGGGGCCAGGGAGGTTTTGTCTGAGGGAGAAATTTCAGATTCAGGAAAAATTTCTCAACAAGCTGAACCTGATGTTATTACATTCAAATTTAAATTGGAACATCTCCGCGCTCTGCTTAAGGAGGTGTTATCTACTCTGGATGATTGTGACAATTTGGTGATTCCAGAGAAACTATGTAAGATGGACAAGTTCCTAGAGGTTCCGGTGCCCCCCGAAGCTTTTCCTATACCCAAGCGGGTGGCGGACATTGTAAATAAAGAATGGGAAAGGCCCGGCATACCTTTTTGTCCCTCCCCCTATATTTAAGAAATTATTTCCTATGGTCGACCCCAGGAAGGACTTATGGCAGACAGTCCCCAAGGTCGAGGGGGCGGTTTCTACTCTAAACAAACGCACCACTATCCCTATAGAAGATAGTTGTGCTTTCAAAGATCCTATGGATAAAAAATTAGAGGGTTTGCTTAAAAAGATGTTTGTTCAGCAAGGTTACCTTTTACAACCAATTTCATGCATTGTTCCTGTCACTACAGCAGCGTGTTTCTGGTTGAAGAACTAGAAAAGTCGCTCAATAAAGAATCTTCTTATGAGGAGGTTATGGACAGAGTTCACGCACTTAAATTGGCTAACTCTTTTACCTTAGACGCCACTTTGCAATTAGCTAGATTAGCGGCGAAAAATTCAGGTTTTGCTATTGTGGCGCGCAGAGCGCTTTGGCTAAAGTCTTGGTCAGCGGATGTGTCCTCCAAGAACAAATTGCTTAACATCCCTTTCAAGGGGAAGACGCTGTTTGGCCCTGACTTGAAAGAGATTATTTCAGACATCACTGGGGGAAAGGGCCACGCCCTTCCTCAGGATAGGTCTTTTAAGGCTAAAAATAAGCCAAATTTTCGTCCCTTTCGCAGAAACGGACCAGCCTCAAATTCTACACCCTCTAAGCAAGAGGGTAATACTTCTCAAACCAAGCCAGCCTGGAGACCGATGCAAGGCTGGAACAAAGGTAAGCAGGCCAAGAAGCCTGCTACCGCTACTAAGACAGCATGAGATGTTGGCCCCCGATCCGGGACCGGATCTGGTGGGGGGCAGACTCTCTCTCTTCGCTCAGGCTTGGGCAAGAGATGTTCAGGATCCTTGGGCGCTAGAAATAGTTTCTCAAGGTTATCTCCTGGAATTCAAGGAACTTCCTCCAAGGGGAAGGTTCCACAGGTCTCAATTGTCTTCAGACCAAATAAAAAGACAGGCATTCTTACATTGTGTAGAAGACCTGTTACAAATGGGAGTGATTCATCCCGTTCCATTAGGAGAACAAGGGATGGGGTTTTACTCCAATCTGTTCATAGTTCCCAAAAAAGAGGGAACATTCAGACCAATTTTGGATCTCAAGATCCTAAACAAATTTCTCAGGGTTTCATCGTTCAAAATGGAAACCATTCGGACAATTCTTCCTACCATCCAGGAAGGTCAATTCATGACCACGGTGGATTTAAAGGATGCGTATCTACATATTCCTATCCACAAGGAACATCATCGGTTCCTAAGGTTCGCCTTTCTGGACAAGCATTACCAGTTTGTGGCACTTCCATTCGGATTAGCCACTGCTCCAAGAATTTTCACAAAGGTACTAGGGTCCCTTCTAGCGGTGCTAAGGCCAAGGGGCATTGCAGTAGTACCTTACTTGGACGACATATTGATTCAAGCGTCGTCTCTGCCACAAGCAAAGGCTCATACGGACATTGTCCTAGCCTTTCTCAGATCTCACGGGTGGAAAGTGAACGTAGAAAAAAGTTCTCTATTCCCGTCAACAAGAGTTCCCTTCTTGGGAACAATAATAGGCTCCTTAGAAATGAAGATTTTTCTGACAGAGGCCAGAAAATCAAAACTTCTAAGCTCTTGTCAAGTACTTCATTCTGTTCTTCTTCCTTCCATAGCGCAGTGCATGGAAGTAATAGGTTTGATGGTTGCGGCAATGGACATAGTTCCTTTTGCGCGAATTCATCTAAGACCATTACAACTGTGCATGCTCAGACAGTGGAATGGGGATTATACAGACTTGTCTCCGACGATCCAAGTAGATCAGAGGACCAGAGATTCACTCCGTTGGTGGCTGACCCTGGACAACCTGTCACAAGGGATGAGCTTCCGCAGACCAGAGTTGGGTCATTGTCACGACCGACGCCAGTCTGGTGGGCTGGGGCGCGGTCTGGGAACCCCTGAAAGCTCAGGGTCTATGGTCTCGGGAAGAATCTATTCTCCCGATAAACATTCTGGAACTGAGAGCGATATTCAATGCTCTCAAGGCTTGGCCTCAACTAGCGAAGGCCAAATTCATAAGGTTTCAATCAGACAACATGACGACTGTTGCATATATCAACCATCAAGGGGGAACAAGGAGTTCCCTGGCGATGGAAGAAGTGACCAAAATAATTCAATGGGCGGAGAATCACTCCTGCCACTTGTCTGCAATCCACATCCCAGGAGTGGAAAATTGGGTAGCGGATTTTCTGAGTCGTCAGACATTTCATCCGGGGGAGTGGGAACTTCATCCGGAAATCTTTGCCCAAATAACTCAATTATGGGGCATTCCAGACATGGATCTGATGGCGTCTCGTCAGAACTTCAAGGTTCCTTGCTACGGGTCCAGATCCAGGGATCCCAAGGCGACTCTAGTAGATGCACTAGTAGCGCCCTGGACCTTCAACCTAGCTTATGTATTCCCACCGTTTCCTCTCATTCCCAGGCTGGTAGCCAGGATCAATCAGGAGAAGGCTTCGGTGATCTTGATAGCTCCTGCGTGGCCACGCAGAACTTGGTATGCAGACCTGGTGAATATGTCATCGGCTCCACCATGGAAGCTACCTTTGAGACAGGACCTTCTTGTTCAAGGTCCGTTCGAACATCCGAATCTGGCCTCACTCCAACTGACTGCTTGGAGATTGAACGCTTGATTTTATCGAAGCGTGGGTTCTCAGATTCTGTCATTGATACTCTTATTCAGGCTAGAAAGCCTGTAACTAGAAAAATTTACCATAAAATTTGGAAAAAATATATCTGTTGGTGCGAATCTAAAGGATTCCCATGGAACAAGATAAAAATTCCTAAGATTCTATCCTTTCTACAAGAGGGTTTGGAGAAAGGATTATCTGCAAGTTCTTTGAAGGGACAGATTTCTGCTTTATCTGTTTTACTTCACAAAAAGCTGGCGGCTGTGCCAGATGTTCAAGCTTTTGTTCAGGCTCTGGTTAGAATCAAGCCTGTTTACAAACCTTTGACTCCTCCTTGGAGTCTCAATTTAGTTCTTTCAGTTCTTCAAGGGGTTCCGTTTGAACCCTTACATTCCGTAGATATTAAGTTATTATCTTGGAAAGTTTTGTTTTTGGTTGCAATTTCTTCTGCTAGAAGAGTTTCAGAGTTATCTGCTCTGCAGTGTTCTCCTCCTTATCTGGTGTTCCATGCAGATAAGGTGGTTTTGCGTACTAAACCTGGTTTTCTTCCGAAAGTTGTTTCTAACAAAAATATTAACCAGGAGATAGTTGTGCCTTCTTTGTGTCCGAATCCAGTTTCAAAGAAGGAACGTTTGTTGCACAATTTGGATGTAGTTCGTGCTCTAAAATTCTATTTAGAGGCTACAAAGGATTTCAGACAAACATCTTCCTTGTTTGTTGTTTATTCTGGTAAAAGGAGAGGTCAAAAGGCAACTTCTACCTCTCTCTCTTTTTGGCTTAAAAGCATCATCCGATTGGCTTATGAGACTGCCGGACGGCTGCCTCCTGAAAGAATCACAGCTCACTCCACTAGGGCTGTGGCTTCCACATGGGCCTTCAAGAACGAGGCTTCTGTTGATCAGATATGTAAGGCAGCGACTTGGTCTTCACTGCACACTTTTACCAAATTTTACAAATTTGATACTTTTGCTTCTTCGGAGGCTATTTTTGGGAGAAAGGTTTTGCAAGCCGTGGTGCCTTCCATCTAGGTGACCTGATTTGCTCCCTCCCATCATCCGTGTCCTAAAGCTTTGGTATTGGTTCCCACAAGTAAGGATGACGCCGTGGACCGGACACACCTATGTTGGAGAAAACAGAATTTATGCTTACCTGATAAATTACTTTCTCCAACGGTGTGTCCGGTCCACGGCCCGCCCTGGTTTTTTAATCAGGTCTGATGAATTATTTTCTCTAACTACAGTCACCACGGTATCATATGATTTCTCCTATGCATATTCCTCCTTTACGTCGGTCGAATGACTGGGGAAGGCGGAGCCTAGGAGGGATCATGTGACCAGCTTTGCTGGGCTCTTTGCCATTTCCTGTTGGGGAAGAGAATATCCCACAAGTAAGGATGACGCCGTGGACCGGACACACCGTTGGAGAAAGTAATTTATCAGGTAAGCATAAATTCTGTTTTTGAGGTATTTACACCCCCCACCACACCCACAATTCAGTTTTACAAACTTTGCCTCCTATGGATGTGGTGAAGTAAGTTTGTGCTAGATTTCTACGTTGATATGCGCTTCTCAGCATGCTGAACCCCAGTTCCTCTCAGAGTGCAGTGAATGACAGAGGGATGTGAAGAGAGTATTACCTATTGAATACAATGGTCATCCTAACGGGGATCTAGTTCATAGGTTCTCTGTTATCGGTCGTAGAGATTCATCTCCTACCTCCCTTTTCAGATCGACGATATACTCTTATATACCATTACCTCTGCTGATTCTCGTTTCAGTACTGGTTTGGCTATCTACTTTATGTAGATGAGTGTCTTTTGGTAAGTATGTTTTCCTTTATTAAGACACTCTCAGCTATGGTTTGGCACTTTAAATGTAAAGTTCTAAATATAATGTTTGTACTTATATTTGCCATGTTTATCAGTATATTTCCTTTCTGCAGACTGTCAGTTTCATTTTGGGAAATGCACATATTAAAAAAAAAAATAAAAAAAAAAATAAATAAAAAAATAAAAATTCTTACCTGAAATTTTTCAAATTGACTTTCTTCTAAATTGCGGGCTTTTAGGCTTGCAGATGCGCAAAATGCTTGGCGCGAGACTTTTCTGGCGCAAGAATTACGTTTGACGTATTTTCGTCATTTCCGGCTTCTTAGTTGGCGCCGAGAATTTTCACGTAGTTGCGTCATCTATAACGCTCGTGTTTGTTGCAGACGTTTTTGGCGCCAAAAATATTTTGTCAGTTGTGGGCGTCATACTTGGCGCCAGACTTTTGACATTAAGTCTTCATGTATTTTTGCTTTTGGTTTCCAGAGGCTTATTCTGTTTGCATTTTTTCCCATTCCTGAAACTATCATATAAGGAAATTGATAATTTTGCTTTATATGTTATTTTTTCTCTTACATATTGCAAGATGTCTCAATCTGATCCTGTTTCAGAATCCACTATTGGAATCCTGCTGCCTGATGTCGGTTCTACCAAAGCTAAGTGCATTTGTTGTAAACTTGTGGTAACTGTACCTCCGGCTGTAATCTGTGATAGTTGTCATGACAAACTTTTACATGCAGAAAATATTTCCATTAGTAGTAATCCATTACCTGTTATTCCTTCAACATCTAATGCTCAGGATATTCCTGTTAATGTGAGAGAATTTGTTTCTAATTCTATTCAGAAGGCTTTGTCTGTCATACCACCTTCTAATAAACGTAAAAGGTCTTTTAAAACTTCTCATAAAATTGATGAATTTTTAAATGACAGACAACATTCTGATTTATCTATCTCTGATGAGGATCTATCTGGTTCAGAAGATTCTGCCTCAGATTTTGACACTGACAAATCTTCATACTTATTTAAAATGGAGTATATTCGTTCCTTATTGAAAGAGGTGTTGATTGCATTAGATATGGAGGAGACTAGTCCTCTTGATATTAAAACTAGTAAACGTTTAAATTCAGTTTTTAAACCTCATGTAGTTATTCCAGAGGTTTTACCAGTTCCTGATGCTATTTTAGATGTAATTTCTAGGGAATGGAATAGACTGGGTACCTCCTTTTACTCCTTCAAGGTTTAAGAAGCTGTACCCTTTGCCGTCTGGTAGATTGGAGTTTTGGGAAAAGATCCCCAAAGTTGATGGGGCCATCTCTACTCTTGCTAAACGTACTACTATTCCTACGGCAGATAGTACTTCTTTTAAAGATCCTTTAGATAGGAAACTTGTATCTTATCTAAGGAAGGCTTATTTATGTTCAGGTCATCTTCTTAGGCCTTCTATTTCTTTGGCTGATGTTGCAGCTGCTTCAACTTTTTGGTTGGAAACCTTAGCGCAACAAGTATCAGATCATAATGTGTATAGCATTGTTAAGTTAATTCAACATGCTAATAATTTCATTTGTGATGCCATTTTGGATATCATCAGAGTTGATGTCAGATATATGTCTTTAGCTAGAAGAGCTTTATGGCTTAAATCTTGGAATGCTGACATGACTTCTAAATCAACGTTGCTATCGCTCTCTTTCCAAGGTAATAAATTATTTGGTTCTCAGTTGGATTCAATTATTTCAACTGTCACTGGGGGAAGGGAGCTTTTTTGCCTCAGGATAAAAAAATCTAAGGGTAAATTTAAGGCTAATCGTTTTCGTTCCTTTCGACAAAATTAGGAACAGAAACCTGATCCTTCCCCTAAGGGAACGGTTTCCAATTGGAAGCCTTCTTCAGTCTGGAATAAATCCAAGCCATTTAAAAGATCTAAATCAGCTCCCAAGTCTGCATGAAGGTGCAGCCCTCATTCCAGCTCAGCTGGTAGGGGGCAGACTAAAATTCTTCAAGGAAGTTTAGATCAATTCAATCCAAAATCATTGGTTTCAGAACATTGTTTCTCAAGTGTACAGAATAGGTTTCAAAGTAAGACCGCCTTTGAGAAATTTCTTTCATGCATTCCAGTGAACCCAGAAAAGGCTCAGGCTTTCCTTAAGTGTGTTTCAGACCTGGAGGTATCTGGGTTAATTGTGCCAGTTCCTGTTCAGGAACAGGGTCTGTGGTTTTATTCAAATCTGTTCATTGTCCCAAAGAAGGAGAATTCTTTCAGACCAGTTCTGGATCTAAAAATTTTGAACAGTTATGTGAGAATACCAACATTCAAAACGGTGACTTTAAGGACTATTCTGCCTTTTGTTCAGCAAGGGCATTATATGTCCACAATAGACTTACAGGATGCATATCTTCATATTCCGATTCTTCCAGATTACCATCAGTTCCTGAGATTCTCTTTTCTAGACAAGCATTACCAATTTGTTGCTCTTCCTTTTTGCCTAGCGACAGCTCCAAGGATCTTTTCAAATGTTCTCTGTGCCCTACTCTCTGTAATCAGAGAGCGGGGTATTGCGGTGTTTCCTTATTTGGACGATATCTTTGTACTTGCTCAGTCTTTACGTTCTGCAGAATCTCACACGAATCAACTAGTGTTGTTTCTTCAATAACATGGTTGGAGGATCAATTTACCAAAAAGTTCTTTGAATCCTCAGACAAGGGTAACCTTTTTAGGTTTCCAAATAGATTCCGTATCCATGAATTTGTCTCTAACAGACAAGAGACGTCTGAAATTGGTTTCAGCTTGTCGGAACCTTCAGTTTCAATCATTCCCTTCAGTAGCTATGTGCATGGAGGTTTTAGGTCTCATGACGGCAGCATCGGACGCGCGATTCCTTTTGCTCGTTTTCACATGAGACTTCTTCAGCTTTGTATGCTGAATCAATGGTGCACGGATTATACAAGGATATCACAATTAATATCCTTAAATCCCAATGTTCGACTATCTCTGACTTGGTGGTTAGATCACCATCATTTAGTTCAAGGGGCCTCTCTTGTTCGTCCAACCTGGACTGTGATCACAACAGATGCGAGTCTTTCAGGTTGGGGAGCTGTCTGGGGATCTCTGACAGCACAGGGGGTTTGGAAATCTCAAGAGACAAGATTACCAATCAATATTTTGGAACTCCATGCGAATCTCAGAGCTCTTCAGTTTTGGCCCCTTCTGAAGAGACAACTGTTTATTTGTTTTCAGACAGACAATGTCACAGCCGTGGCGTATGTCAATCATCAAGGTGGGACTCACAGTCCTCAAGCTATGAAAGCAGTATCTTGGATACTTGCTTGGGTGGAATCCAGCTCTTGTCTAATTTCTGTGGTCCATATCCCAGGTATAGACAATTGGGAAGCGGATTATCTTTACATCCGGGAGAGTGGTCTCTTCACCCAGATGTTATTTCAGATTGTTCAGATGTGGGGGCTTCCAGAAATAGATCTGATGGCTTCTCATCTAAACAGGAAACATACCAGGTATCTGTCTTGGTCCAGGGATCCTCAGGCGGAAGCAGTGGATGCGTTGTCGCTTCCTTGGAATTATCAACCTGCTTATATCTTTCCGCCTCTAGTTCTTCTTCCAAGAGTGATTTCCAAAATCCTAATGGAGCGTTCGTTTGTACTGCTGGTGGCTCCAGCATGGCCACACAGGTTTTGGTATGCGGATCTTTTTCAGATATCCAGTTGCCAACCTTGGCCACTTCCGTTAAGGCCAGACCTTCTATCTCAAGGCCGATTTTTCCATCAGGATCTCAAATCATTAAATTTGAAGGTATGGAGATTGAACGCTTAGTGCTTAGTCATAGAGGTTTCTCTGACTCAGTGATTAATGCTATGTTGCAGGCTCGTAAATCTGTGTCTAGAAAGATTTATTATCGAGTTTGGAAGACTTACATTTCATGGTGTTCTTCTCATAAATTCTCTTGGCATTCTTTTAGAATTCCTAGAATTATACAGTTTCTTCAGGATGGTTTAGATAAGGGTTTGTCTGCAAGTTCCTTGAAAGGACAAATCTCTGCTCTGTCTGTTCTGTTTCACAGAACAATTGCTATTCTACCAGATATTCATTGTTTCTTTCATGTAATTAGCAAGAGTCCATGAGCTAGTGACGTATGGGATATACATTCCTACCAGGAGGGGCAAATTTTCCCAAACCTTAAAATGCCTATAAATACACCCCTCACCACACCCACAAATCAGTTTTACAAACTTTGCCTCCTATGGAGGTGGTGAAGTAAGTTTGTGCTAGATTCTACGTTGATATGCGCTCCGCAGCAGGTTGGAGCCCGGTTTTCCTCTCAGCGTGCAGTGAATGTCAGAGGGATGTGAGGAGAGTATTGCCTATTTGAATGCAATGATCTCCTTCTACGGGGTCTATTTCATAGGTTCTCTGTTATCGGTCGTAGAGATTCATCTCTTACCTCCCTTTTCAGATTGACGATATACTCTTATATACCATTACCTCTGCTGATTTTCGTTTCAGTACTGGTTTGGCTTTCTACAACATGTAGATGAGTGTCCTGGGGTAAGTAAATCTTATTTTCTGTGACACTCTAAGCTATGGTTGGGCACTTTTTTATAAAGTTCTAAATATATGTATTCAAACATTTATTTGCCTTGACTCAGGATGTTCAACATTCCTTATTTTCAGACAGTCAGTTTCATATTTGGGATAATGCATTTGAATCAATAATTTTTTCTTACCTTAAAAAATTTGACTTTTTTCCTGTGGGCTGTTAGGCTCGCGGGGGCTGAAAATGCTTCATTTTATTGCGTCATTCTTGGCGCTGACTTTTTTGGCGCAAAATTTTTTTTCTGTTTCCGGCGTCATACGTGTCGCCGGAAGTTGCGTCATTTTTGACGTTCTTTTGCGTCAAAAGTGTCGGCGTTCCGGATGTGGCGTCATTTTTGGCGCCAAAAGCATTTAGGCGCCAAATAATGTGGGCGTCTTATTTGGCGCTAAAAAAATATGGGCGTCACTTTTGTCTCAACATTATTTAAGTCTCATTATTTATTGCTTCTGGTTGCTAGAAGCTTGTTCACTGGCATTTTTTTCCCATTCCTGAAACTGTCATTTAAGGAATTTGATCAATTTTGCTTTATATGTTGTTTTTTCTATTACATATTGCAAGATGTTCCACGTTGCAACTGAGTCAGAAGATACTTCAGGAAAATCGCTGCCCGGTGCTGGAGCTACCAAAGCTAAGTGTATCACTTTTGGTATCTGTTCCTTCAGCTGTTGTTTGTATTAAATGTCATGACAAACTTGTTAATGCAGATAAAATTTCCTTTAGTACTGTTATATTACCTGTTGCTGTTCCGTCAACATCTAATGCTCAGAGTGTTCCTGATAACATAAGAGATTTTGTTTCTAAATCCATTAAGAAGGCTATGTCTGTTATTTCTCCTTCTAGTATACATAAAAGTCTTTTAAAACTTCTCTTTTTTCAGATGAATTTTTAAAATGAACATCATCATTCTGATACTGATAATGGTTCTTCTGGTTCAGAGGTTTCTGTCTCAGAGGTTGATGCTGATAAATCTTTGTATTTGTTCAAGATGGAATTTATTCGTTCTTTATTTAAAGAAGTATTAATTGCATTAGAAATAGAGGATTCTGGTCCTCTTGATACTAAAACTAAACGTTTAAATAAGGTTTTTAAATCTCCTGTAGTTATTCCAAAAGTGTTTCCTGTCCCTGATGCTATTTCTGAAGTAATTTCCAGGGAATGGAATAATTTGGGTAATTAATTTACTCCTTTTAAAACGTTTTAAGCAATTACACTGTGTGCAGAATTATTAGGCAAATGAGTATTTTGACCACATCATCCTCTTTATGCATGTTGTCTTACTCCAAGCTGTATAGGCTCGAAAGCCTACTACCAATTAAGCATATTAGGTGATGTGCATCTCTGTAATGAGAAGGGGTGTGGTCTAATGACATCAACACCCTATATCAGGTGTGCATAATTATTAGGCAACTTCCTTTCCTTTGGCAAAATGGGTCAAAAGAAGGACTTGACAGGCTCAGAAAAGTCAAAAATAGTGAGATATCTTGCAGAGGGATGCAGCACTCTTAAAATTGCAAAGCTTCTGAAGCGTGATCATCGAACAATCAAGCGTTTCATTCAAAATAGTCAATAGGGTCGCAAGAAGCGTGTGGAAAAACCAAGGCGCAAAATAACTGCCCATGAACTGAGAAAAGTCAAGCGTGCAGCTGCCAAGATGCCACTTGCCACCAGTTTGGCCATATTTCAGAGCTGCAACATCACTGGAGTGCCCAAAAGCACAAGGTGTGCAATACTCAGAGACATGGCCAAGGTAAGAAAGGCTGAAAGACGACCACCACTGAACAAGACACACAAGCTGAAACGTCAAGACTGGGCCAAGAAATATCTCAAGACTGATTTTTCTAAGGTTTTATGGATTGATGAAATGAGAGTGAGTCTTGATGGGCCAGATGGATGGGCCCGTGGCTGGATTGGTAAAGGGCAGAGATCTCCAGTCCGACTCAGACGCCAGCAAGGTGGAGGTGGAGTACTGGTTTGGGCTGGTATCATCAAAGATGAGCTTGTGGGGCCTTTTCGGGTTGAGGATGGAGTCAAGCTCAACTCCCAGTCCTACTGCCAGTTTCTGGAAGACACCTTCTTCAAGCAGTGGTACAGGAAGAAGTCTGCATCCTTCAAGAAAAACATGATTTTCATGCAGGACAATGCTCCATCACACGCGTCCAAGTACTCCACAGCATGGCTGGCAAGAAAGGGTATAAAAGAAGAAAATCTAATGACATGGCCTCCTTGTTCACCTGATCTGAACCCCATTGAGAACCTGTGGTCCATCATCAAATGTGAGATTTACAAGGAGGGAAAACAGTACACCTCTCTGAACAGTGTCTGGGAGGCTGTGGTTGCTGCTGCACGCAATGTTGATGGTGAACAGATCAAAACACTGACAGAATTAATGGATGGCAGGCTTTTGAGTGTCCTTGCAAAGAAAGGTGGCTATATTGGTCACTGATTTGTTTTTGTTTTGTTTTTGACTGTCAGAAATGTATATTTGTGAATGTTGAGATGTTATATTGGTTTCACTGGTAAAAATAAATAATTGAAATGGGTATATATTTGTTTTTTGTTAAGTTGCCTAATAATTATGCACAGTAATAGTCACCTGCACACACAGATATCCCCCTAAAATAGCTATAACTAAAAACAAACTAAAAACTACTTCCAAAACTATTCAGCTTTGATATTAATGAGTTTTTTGGGTTCATTGAGAACATGGTTGTTGTTCAATAATAAAATTAATCCTCAAAAATACAACTTGCCTAATAATTCTGCACTCCCTGTATATCCTGTGCCATCTGACAGATTAGAGTTTGGGACAAAATCCCTAAGGTTAATGGGGCTGTCTCTACTCCTGCTATATTTTTAGCGGATGTTGCTGCAGCTTCAACTTTTTGGTTAGAAGTTTTAGCGCAACAAGTAACAGATCATAATTCTCATAGCATTATTATTCTTCTATAACATGCTAATTATTTTATTTGTGATGCCATCTTTGATATCATTAGAGTTGATGTCAGGTATATGTCTCTAACTATTTTAGCTAGAAGAGCTTTATGGCTTAAAACTTGGAATGCTGATATGTCTTCTAAGTCAACTTTGCTATCCCTTTCTTTCCAGGGTAATTAATTATTCGGTTCTCAGTTGGATTCTTTTATCTCAACTGTTACTGGAAGGAAGGGAACTTTTTTACCACAGGATAAATAATCTAAGGTAAATTTAGGTCTAATAATTGTTTTAGTTCCTTGTATCACAACAAGGAACAAAAGCCTGATCCTTCATCCTCAGGAGCGGTATCAGTTTGGAAACCATCTTCAGTTTGGAATATATCCAAGCCTTATAGAAACCCAAAGCCAGCTCCTAAGTCCCCATGAAGGTGCGGCCCTCATTCCAGCTCAGCTGGTATGGGGCAGTTTACGTTTTTTTCAAAGAAATTTGGATCAATTCCGTTCACAATCTCTGGTTTCAGAACATTGTTTCAGAAGGGTACAGAATTGGCTTCAAGTTAAGGCCTCCTGCAAAGAGAGATTTTTTTTCTTTCCCGTGTCCCAGTAAACCCAGCAAAGGCTCAAGCATTTCTGAAATGTGTTTCAGATCTAGAGTTGGCTGGAGTAATTATGCCGGTTCCAGTTCTGGAACAGGGGCTGGGGTTTTATTCTATCTCTTCATTGTACCAAAGAAGGTCTATTCCTTCAGACCAGTTCCGGATCTATCAATATTGAATCGTTATGTAAGGATACCAACATTCAAGATGGTAACTGTAAGGACTATCCTGCCTTTTGTTCAGCAAGGGCATTATATGTCTACAATAGATTTACAGGATGCATTTCTGCATATTCCGATTCATCCAGATCACTTCACTTTTAGTTTCTGAGATTCTCTTTTCTAGACAAGCATTACCAGTTTGTGGCTCTTCCGTTTGGCCTAGCATCAGCTCCAAGAATTTTTACAAAGGTTCTCGGTGCCCTTCTGTTTGTAATCAGAGAACAGGGTATTGGTTTTTCCTTATTTGGACGATATCTTGGTACTTGCTCAGTCTTCACATTTAGCAGAATCTCATACGAATCGACTTGTGTTGTTTCTTCAAGATCATGGTTGGAGGATCAATTTACCAAAAAGTTCATTGATTCCTCAGACAAGGGTAACCTTTTTAGGTTTCCAGATAGATTCAGTGTCCATGACTCTGTCTTTATCAGACAAGAGAAGTCTAACATTGATATCAGCTTGTCAAAACCTTCAGTCACAATCATTCCCTTTGGTAGCCTTATGCATGGAAATTTTAGGTCTTATGACTGCTGCATCGGACGCGATCTCCTTTGCTCGTTTTCACATGCGACCTCTTCAGCTCTGTATGCTGAACCAATGGTGCAGGGATTACACAAAGATATCTCAATTAATATCTTTAAAACAGATTGTACGACACTCTCTGACGTGGTGGACAGATCACCATCGTTTAGTTCAGGGGGCTTCTTTTGTTCTTCTGACCTGGACTGTAATTTCACAGATGCAAGTCTTACAGGTTGGGGAGCTGTGTGGGGGTCTCTGACGGCACAAGGGGTTTGGGAATCTCAGGGGGTGAGATTACCGATCAATATTTTGGAACTCCGTGCAATTTTCAGAGCTCTTCAGTCTTGGCCTCTTCTGAAGAGAGAGTCGTTCATTTGTTTTCAGACAATGTCACAACTGTGGCATACATCGATCATCAAGTCCTCTGGCTATGAAAGAAGTATCTCGAATTCTGGTTTGGGCGAAATCCAGCTCCTGTCTAATCTCTGCGGTTCATTTCCCAGGTATAGACAATTGGGAAGCGGATTATCTCAGTCGCCAAACGTTGCATCCGGGCGAATGGTCTCTTCACCCAGAGGTATTTCTTCAGATTGTTCAAATGTGGGAACTTCCAGAAATAGATCTGATGGCTTCTCATCTAAACAAGAAACTTCCCAGGTATCTGTTCAGATCCCGGGATCCTCAGGCGGAGGCAGTGAATGCATTATCACTTCCTTGGAAGTATCATCCTGCCTATATCTCTCCACCTCTAGTTCTTCTTCCAAGAGTAATCTCCAAGATTCTGAAGGAATGCTCGTTTGTTCTGCAGGTAGCTCCAGCATGGACGGATCTTGTTCGGATGGCCTCTTGCCAACCGTGGGCTCTTCCGTTCAGACCAAACCTTCTGTCGCAAGGTCCTTTTTTCCATCAGGTTCTCAAATCTTTAAATTTAACGGTATGGAGATTGAACGCTTGATTCTTGGTCAAAGAGGTTTCTCTGACTCTGTGATTAATACTATGTTACAGGCTCGTAAATCTGTATCTAGAGAGATATATTATAGAGTCTGGAAGACTTATATTTCTTGGTGTCTTCTCATCTTTTTTCCTGGCATTCTTTTAGAATTCCGAGAATTTTACAGTTTCTTCAGGATGGTTTAGATAAAGGTTTGTCCGCAAGTTCCTTGACAGGACAAATCTCTGCCCTTTCTGTTCTTTTTCACAGAAAGATTGCTAATCTTCCTGATATTCATTGTTTTGTACAAGACTTGGTTCGTATAAAACCTGTCATTAAGTCAATTTCTCCTTCTTGGAGTTTGAATTTGGTTCTGGGGGCTCTTCTAGCTCCTCCTTTTGAACCCATGCATTCATTGGACATTAAACTTCTTTCTTGGAAAGTTTTGTTTCTTTTGGTCATCTCTTCTGCCAGAAGAGTCTCTGAATTATCTGCTCTTTCTTGTGAGTCTCCTTTTCTGATTTTTCATCAGGATAAGGCGGTGTTGCGAACTTCTTTTGAATTTTTACCTAAGGTTGTGTATTCTAACAACATTAGTAGAGAAATTGTGGTTCCTTCATTATGTCCTAATCCTAAGAATTCTAAGGAGAAATCATTGCATTCTTTGGATGTTGTTAGAGCTTTGAAATATTATGTTGAAGCTACTAAGTCTTTCCGAAAGACTTCTAGTCTATTTTTCATCTTTTCTGGTTCTAGAAAGGGCCAGAAAGCTTCTGCCATTTCTTTGGCATCTTGGTTGAAATCTTTATTTCATCATGCCTATGTCGAGTCGGGTAAAACTCCGCCTCAAAGGATTACAGCTCATTCTACTAGGTCAGTTTTTACTTCCTGGGCGTTTAGGAATGAAGCTTCGGTTGTTCAGATTTGCAAAGCAGCAACTTGGCATACTTTTACTAATTCTACCATTTTGATGTGTTTTCTTCTTCTGAAGCAGTTTTTGGTAGAAAAGTACTTCAGGCAGTGGTTTCAGTTTGATTCTTCTGCTTATGTTTTCATTAAACTTTATTTTGGGTGTGGATTATTTTCAGCAGGAATTGGCTGTTTTTATTTTATCCCTCCCTCTCTAGTGACTCTTGCGTTGTCATTATCCCATACGTCACTAACTCATGGACTCTTGCTAATTACATGAAAGAAAACATAATTTATGTAAGAACTTACCTGATAAATTCATTTCTTTCATATTAGCAAGAGTCCATGAGGCCCACCCTTTTTTGTGGTGGTTATGATTTTTTTGTATAAAGCACAATTATTCCAATTCCTTATTTTTTATGCTTTCGCACTTTTTTCTTATCACCCCACTTCTTGGCTATTCGTTAAACTGATTTGTGGGTGTGGTGAGGGGTGTATTTATAGGCATTTTAAGGTTTGGGAAACTTTGCCCCTCCTGGTAGGAATGTATATCCCATACGTCACTAGCTCATGGACTCTTGCTAATATGAAAGAAATGAATTTATCAGGTAAGTTCTTACATAAATTATGTTTTTGTACAGGCTTTGGTTCGTATTAAGCCTGTCATTAAATCAATCTCTCCTCCTTGGAGTCTTAATTTGGTTTTGAAAGCCTATGCATTCTCTGGACATTAAATTACTTTCTTTGAAAGTATTGTTCCTTTTGGCCATCTCTTCTGCTAGAAGAGTTTGAGTTATTTGCTCTTCCTTATGAGTCTCCTTTTCTGATTTTTCATCAGGATAATGCGGTCTTGCGTACTTCATTTACATTTTTACCTAAGGTGTCCCTTCATTGTGTCCTAATCCTAGGTATTCTCTGGAGAGATCTTTACATTCTTTGGATGTGGTAAGAGCTTTGAAATATTATGTTGAAGCTACTAAAGATTTCAGAAAGACTTCTAGTCTATTTGTTATCTTTTCTGGTTTTAGGAAAGGTCAGAAGGCTTCTGCCATTTCTTTGGCATCTTGGTTAAAGCTTTTGGATTCATCAGGCTTATTTTGAGTCGGGTAATTCCCCGCCTCAGAGGATTACGGCTCATTCTACTAGGTCAGTTTCTATTTCCTGGGCTTTTAGGAATGAAGCTTCTGTTGATCAGATTTGCAAAGCAGCAACTTGGTCTTCTTTGCATACTTTTACTAAATTCTACCATTTTGATGTTTTTTTTCTTCTTCAGAAGCAGTTTTTGGTAGAAAAGTACTTCAGGCAGCTGTTTCAGTTTGATTCTTCTGCTTATAATTTCATTTTTTTTTCATTATAAGATTAAAACTTTTGATTTGGGTTGTGGATTAATTTTTCAGCGGAATTGTCTGTCTTTATTTGTATCCCTCCCTCTCTAGTGACTCTTGCGTGGAGTGCCACATCTTGGTTATTTGCTATCCCATACGTCACTAGCTCATGGACTCTTGCCAATTACATGAAAGAAAACATAATTTATGTAAGAATTTACCAGATAAATTCATTTCTTTCATATTGGCAAGAGTCCATGAGACCCACCCTTTTTATGGTGGTTATGCTTTTTTTGTATAAAGCACAATTATTTCAATTCCTTGTTGATGCTTTCGCTCCTTTCTTATCACCCCACTTCTTGGCTATTCGTTAAACTGAATTGTGGGTGTGGTGGGGGGTGTATTTATAGGCATTTTGAGGTTTGGGAAACTTTGCCCCCTCCTGGTAGGAATGTATATCCCATACGTCACTAGCTCATGGACTCTTGCCAATATGAAAAATTAATTTATCAGGTAAATTCTTACATAAATTTATGTTTTTCATGTTCAACTAAGCATTTGAGAGGACCTGTGGGTCAGTGAGGCGGGAAGGATTGTTTCAGTCCTTATAGCCTTCAGTCATAGATGACCGGGCAGGGGAGTTTTCATCAGAACTTAGTTTTTCTCCCCATGTGGTGGAGGGTTGGAGGGCTTAACGCCCCTTACCGCAGTTGAGCAGTTTGGCCTTCATTTTTAGGCCTCTGGATTTGTCCTTTTGGGCTTTATCCAACAGCTTGTACAGGATAGCTATCTAGCATGCGGATGGTTTGCAGTTTGATACCAGTTGCAGCTTTTGACACCTTGCGGGTGTATGTGCAAGCTGTTTGTAGTGTATCTAGATGCAGCTCTTACTCTTTGACGTGTACTGTCTTTCTGAGTTATGAGAGACCTTTGGGTCTTCTTCCATTGTCTCCGGATGAATTGGATCTCCTTTAGGGATCTGTGTTTCCGGGCGATTGTGTTCCCTGCGTGGACTTTATTTAACTCTGGGTTTTCCGGAGCTGGGTAGGCTTAGTGCCTTTCTCTTCCTTGTGTCCTCTGCTTGTGCGGAGGTGATAGGGAGACTAGTCCTGCTAGGGTAAGGCTGTTCTAGTGTAAGTTTTGCTTGAACTATTAGGTGTTCGGACCTGTTTTTCTCCCTGAGACTTCCGGTTGCTGAAGCTTCGCTTGGACTTTTTCCTCACCCAGTCTTGGGTGGTTTTGTAATCTTGGATCTCAGGGCTGGTCGGGGTGTTCCATGATAGTGGGAACTTGGGCTATGTCCTTGCTCCATCTACCTAACCTGGTCATGGTTGGCCAGGATTTTGAAGTATTTTTTACTCTTTGCCACAGGGTGGCCCATGTCGTCTGGTGGTTAGCCGTGTGGCTTGAGCCTCAAGGATGGTTGGTTCATACCCAGCTGCTGGCGTTGGATGTCCAATTTCTGGTGCGCCTTAGGGTTGCATTCCCCTGGTCAGCTTGCCAGTGTTCCTGTGGATTCCCTGCTCTGTAGGCGAATGGGTTGGCTGTGCCTCTGCTTGGCAAGCTACTTGTAGGGGGTTCCTTTTCTAGGACTTCTGTGTTGGGAATTTATCTTCCCATTAGCCAGTGACTTCGGGCCTTGAGGACAGTTGTTGCCCTTCCGGCATCATCCCTTTTCTGTAGGGGGTATTCTCCTCCCTATGGAGATGGAGTCCTTGCTTGGGGCTTCTCCTGGATGGGAGGCAGAAAGGTGGGATTGGTTTCCCCTTGGGTCTTGCTGGCTTCAAGCACACTTGTTGGGCCTTTATTTTGATAGATCCTTAGGTTTATGGCCTTGTTGTCTTTTTTCAGAGTCGGGTTGTACTTGTACTCTGTGGGGATGACTGTGCTATCCTTACACTCTTTCCTGTACCTGTCGTCTATGAAGCTGTGTTCAGGTCGCAGTCTCCTCTGGATGTGTGAGCTTTGTTGAGTTTATCCTGTTAACTTAGTGTGCTAGGGTATAGATTTTTCTTTCAACTTGCTCCATTTGTTTCAGAAGAGGGTTTACTTTTCCTTCGGGTTCTGAGGGTATACTCTCCTTCTCAGGGGACCTCGATTTGATGTTTTGTGTTCCTCTTTTTATTGACCTGTGTGTAGGTCCGGCAACTTAGGTTGCCTGGAGCGTGCCCTCTGTCTAGAGGTTGCTTTTGCGGTCTGTTTTGCTTGACTGCTTCTTCGTCCTCGCAAGTATCCTCTGTGTCGTCCTGTTATGGACTCTGTGTTCTCAAACTTGGGGTTTCTCACCAGGGTGTATTACACACTTTCATGGTTGAATGCTTTGATATTCTTGACACTGGGAGGACTTTTGCTTCTTCAGTAGCATTCTGTGCTTGCAGGATGTTGGAGAGACGTCTGTTCTGTTTCTGTGCCCGGTCTTATCCCGGGTTTCGCTTGGTATAGGCGTGGCCTCCTTTCCCTATTTGGGCCCCTTTGGGTCTCTGTGAGCTTGGCTCACTCGTGGATGTGTTCGTTTTTGTATTAGGGGACCTTTCGGTTTCCTTTATTCTCCTTTGCCTTGTTCCCTTGGGGGTTTCGGCTGGTGTCTCCTTCATTTGTGGAGATGAGCGGTGGATAACCGTTAGTTGGGCAACGGTGTCTTGTAGAAGACTGTTGGCTCAGTAGAGTCCGTTTGCGGTCTCTGGTTTGGCTTCTGGACTAACTGGGAGTCAGTGTCATTGGGGCTTTTCCTTTTAAAATTTTCTCGGCTTTGGACGAAGCAGGGTTTTTTATCGGGTAGAGGTTCAGACTTGGTGCCCTCAGTATGAGCCACCTATTGTACCCTCCCGTCTTGTAATTCAGTGTCCCCTATAGCTTGGGTATTGTTTTCCTAAGTAATGAATGCAGCTGTGGACTCTTTCCATTTAAGAGGAAAAACAAATTATGCTTACCTGATAATTTCCTTTTCTTCTCATGGAAAGAGTCCACAGCTCCCCACCCGTAATTTTATGTGGGGCGTTATTATTCTTCTGGCACCTTTTACCCTGATATTTCTTCTACTGTTCCTTGTTCCTCGGCAGAATGACTGAGAGATGAGGGGAGTGGGTGGAGTATTTAAGCCTTTGGCTGTGGTAACTTTGCTTTCTCCTGGTCGCCAGGTTCTTACTTCCCAAAAGTAATGAATGCAGCTGTAGACTCATTCCATCAGAAGAAAAGGAAATTATCAGGTAAGCATAATTTGTTTTTTAATTTATTCTAAATGTAGCCACCAATAAGCAAGTGCTATCCAGGGTGCTGAACCTAAAATGGGCCGGCTCATTAGCTTTACATTCCTGCTTTTTAAATAAAGGTAGCAATAGGACAAAGAAAAATTGATATTGGCGTAAATTAAAAAGTTGCTTAAAATTGCATGCTCCTTTCTGAATCATTAAATATTTTTTTTTGTTTAGTAACCCTTTTACAAATACAACATAAGTAGTTGAATGTATGAGCAGTGAAGAGAGTAATGACTACAAACCTAGAGCATGAGCAGTAGGTGACAGAAATCTTAGGAAGGACTTGACAAACACGCTGGGAAACAAGACTTCCTAGACATGGGCCTTGAGTACAGCTTTCAGTATAAGATTTTTGTGAGTGTTGGATGATCTCATGAGTGATGTAACTAATTATGCCATTGATGGTGTGATAGGTGATGGCAGTGATATTTTCATGCAAAACGCTAAATTACTTCATCCTTTACTTGTGGGATATTATCCTCCTGCTAACAAGAATTGGCAAAGAGCACCACAGCAGAGCTGTCTATATAGCTCCTCCCTTAGCTCCACCCCCAGTCATTCTCTTTGCCTACTTGAAGTACTAGGAAGGGTAAAGTGAAAGAGGTGATAAAATAAAATAAAATGAGGACCAAACAAAATCATTTTCGTTCCTTTCGAAACTTCAAAGGTGGTCCCTCTACCTCTTCCCCTGCTGCAAAACCAGAGGGGAATTTTGCTTAACCAGACTTGTAACAAAGGTAAACAGGCCAAGAAGCCTGCTGCTGCCACCAAGACAGCATGAAGGGGTAGCCCCCGATCCGGGACCGGATCTAGTAGGGTGCAGACTTTCTCTCTTTGCTCAGGCTTGGGCAAGAGACGTTCAGGACTCCTGGGCTTTAGAAATCGTAACCCAGGAGTATCTTCTAGATTTTAAAGATTCTCCCCGAAGGGGGAGATTCCATCTTTCTCAATTGTCTGCAAACCAGGCAAAAAGGAGGCGTTCTTACGCTGTGTAGAAGACCTATATACCATGGGAGTGATCTGCCCAGTTCCGAAAGCAGAACAGGGGCAGGGGTTTTACTCCAATCTGTTTGTGGTTCCCAAAAAAGAGGGAACCTTCAGACCAATTTTAGATCTCAAGATCCTAAACAAATTCCTCAGAGTCCCATCTTTCAAGATGGAGACCATTCGGACTATTTTACCAATGATCCAGGAGGGTCAATATATGACCACCGTGGACTTAAATGATGCGTATCTACACATCCCTATCCACAAAGATCATCACCAGTACCTCAGGTTCGCCTTTCTGGACAAGCATTACCAGTTTGTGGCTCTTCCCTTTGGGTTGGCCACAGCTCCCAGAATTTTCACAAATGTGCTAGGGTCCCTTCTGGCGGTTCTAAGGCCGCAGGGCATAGCAGTGGTGCCTTATCTGGACGATGCCTTAATTCAGGCGTCGGCTTACCAACTAGCCAAATCTCACACAGACATGCTTACCTGATAAATTAATTTCTTCTATGGTACGACGAGTCCACGGCCCGCCCTGTCATTTTAAGACGGATTTTATTTTTTTATTTTAAACTTCAGTCACCTCTGCACCTTTTAGTTTCTCCTTTTTCTTCCTGTACCTTCAGTCGAATGACTGGGGGGTGGAGCTAAGAGAGGAGCTATATAGACAGCTCTGCTGTGGTGCTCTTTGCCACTTCCTGTTAGCAGGAGGATAATATCCCACAAGTAAAGGATGAATCCGTGGACTCGTCGTACCATAGAAGAAATTAATTTATCAGGTAAGCATAAATTTACTTTTTCTTAAGATATGGTGAATCCACAACGTCATCAATTACTAGTGGGAATATCACTCCTGGCCAGCAGGAGGAGGCAAAGAGCACCACAGCAAAGCTGTTAAGTATCACTTCCCTACCCTTAATCCCCAGTCATTCTCTTTGCCTTTGTTTAATGGAGGAGGTGAAGTTTGGTGTCTGAAGAAAATTGTATTTCTTTTGTAACAAGCAAGATTTTGGGTATAGCTGTAGTCAACGTCAATCTCTTCAGTAGAGTAGTGGTGGCATTAAAACACTTAGGAACTTGTGAGGTGGGCCTTGCTGCGTTTCCTAACATTGTGCTGCTCTAGTACAGAAAGCCAGAGTAGGTTTACTCTGTTCTCTCTTTTTTACACAGGTCTCTGTAAGGAGTGTCTTCCTTTCACGCCAGGTGAGCTGTCTTCCTGCCGAACAGATAGATATGCAGGTAAGTGCCTTTTGTCTTCTGGGGCTAGGAGGCTGGCACTGTAGGGGTTAAGCTGAGGTGCTGCTCTAACTCTGCATTATATTTTGCGACTGAATTCCTGGGTACAGGATGAATTATGGCAGGGGGCAGGCACGTTTGTTATGTGACAAGAGACAGGGGTTAATCTTCTTTACGGGCAGTAAGAAGTTAACCCCATCCCGGTGGCTCTTATTTATTAATAAGGTTTTAGACTTTATTAGTAAGAAGGACTGTGTGTAGTGTACTTGTCTTTGCGATTCTTGCCGATTCTGCCGCATACTCTCAGAGGACGGTTTGTTTCTGTTTCTTTCTGCTCTTCCGGCTTGAAGTGCATGCTTTACTGAGTGGCGCAGCTTCTTTTGCCGGTCATGTGACCATTTGTTCCAACTCTGTTTTTAGAGCAATTTGAGGAGTTTGGAGCAGAAGGGGCAGGTAGGCACCTCAGTCTTCAGCTGAGGTGTAGAGGTGGCCATAGTTTTTTGATCGTATATCATTGTCTGCTACACAAGGTTATTGGCAGTTTATTGGGTTATATACCTCAAGCTAAGAGGCACACCTATTGCTTTTTTAGTATTTAAAGTAACAGTACTCCATTTATTTTTCAAAGATAAATATTTTTTTAATCTCTCATGGAACAGGATTTTGGTCCTATTGACAATTGTCTTCTTTGCCTAGAAAATCAAATTGTTTCACCCTTGCAATTTAAACTCCATTAAAGATGCATGGTGGGAAGTGCCTAATGTAGAAGGAGCCATTTTTACTCTGCCTATGAGAACTACTATTCCTATTGAGGATAGCTGCTCTTTTAAGGATCCAATGGACAAGAAGCTGAGGGCTTATTTGAAGATGTATGTTAATCAGGGTCTCAATTGGCAACCTGCAGTTTGTATTGCCACTGTATCTAGTGCAGCATCTTACTGGTACAATGCTTTGTCTGATTCTCCAAGTAGAGACTCCTTTTGGAGGAGATACAGGATAGAATTAAGGCTCTCAAGCTAGCCAACTCCATTATTTCTGATGCTACCATGCAAGCTATTAAACTGGGAGCCAAGATATCTGGCTTCGCTGTGCTAGCTCGCAGGGCGTTGTGGCTAAAGTCATGGTCAGCAGATGTTGGGTCTAAATCCAAACTTTTAGCGCTTCAATACAAGGGTAAGACCTTGTTTGGCCTCGGTTTGGCAGAAATAATTTTTGACATTACTGGTGGAAAAGGGTCTTTTCTACCACAAGACAAGAAGAACAGACCTAAAGGACGTCAAAGTAGTTTTCGTTCATTTTGTAATTCAAAGGAATGTCTTCCTCTTCCTCATCCAAGCAGGAGCAGTCCAAGTCTTGTTGGAAGCCCAATCAGTATTGGAACAAAGGGAAGCAATCTAAGAAACCCTCAGCTGAGTCTGTCAGCATGAAGGGTTTGCCCCGGTCCGGGACCGGATCAAGTGGGGGGCAAACTTTCTCTGTTCTATCAAGCCTGGGTCCGAGATTTCCCAGATCCTTGGGCTGTGGACATAATGTCTCAGGGTTTCAAAATAGTATTCAAGACTTTTCCCCCCAGGGCAGGTTTCTTCTCTTGAGGTTATCTGCAGACCAGATATAAAAAAGGCATTCTTGAATTGCGTTCGGGTCCTTTTTTTCCTGGGGTGATAGTTCCAGTTCCTTTAAGGGAATTATTCAAATCCGTTTGTGGTTCCCAAAAAAGAGGGAACTTTTCATCCTATTCTAGACCCTAAAATGTCTAAACAAGTTTCTCAGGGTGCCATCCTTCAAGATGGAAACTATTCGGTCAGTTTTTCCTTTGGTACAAAAAGGTCAGTTCATGACGACCATAGACCTGAAGGATGCGTATCTCCATTTCCCCATCCACAGGGATCTTTACAAGTACCTGAGATTCTCCTTTCTAGACAAACACTTTCAGTTTGTACCTCTTGCCACAGCTCCCAGAATTTTCTCAAAGGTTCTGGGGGCTCTCTTGGCAGTGATCAGGGCCTGGGGAATTACGGAAGCCCCCTACCTGGACAACATATTGGTTCAGGCGCCCTCTTTTCAACAAGCAAACTCTCATACAGAGATCTTGTTGTCTTTTCTACGTTCCCACGGATGGAGAGTGATTCTGGAAAAGTATTCCCTTGTTTTAGCTACAAGGGTGGCTTTTTTAGGGACCATAGTAGATTCTCTTTCTAAAAAGATTTTTCTGATAGAGGTCAGAAAATTAAAAATTCTTTCCTCATGCCTCTCTCTGCAGTCTACTGTTCGGCCATCAGTGGCTCAGTGTATGGAGGTGATTGGTCTGATGGTTGCTTCTATGGACATAATTTCCTTTGCTCAATTCCATTTGAGAACTCTGCAGTTATGCATGCTCAGACAATGGAATGGGGGATCATTCGGATCTGTCCGAGAGGATAGATCTAGTTCAGTCGACAAGTATCTGTCTCAGGGCACGAGACCTTCCTGGGTAATTGTAACCACGGACGCCAGCCTGCTGGGCTGGGAAGCAGTCTGGGACTTGTTAAAGGCTCAGGGACTATGGACTCGGGAGGACTCTCCCCATAAATATCTTGGAGTTGAAAGCGATTTACAATGCTCTGATAGCTTGTCTTCAGTTGTCCTTAGTTGTCCTTAGCCCGGTTTATCAGGTTCCAGTCGGACAATATCACCTCAGTGGCTTACATCAACCACCAGGGAGGAATGTGGAGTTCCTTAACATGAAGGAGCTGGCTCGGATTATTCAGTGGGCGGAAGCTCTCAATTTCTGTCTTTCTGCCATCCACATTCCAGGGGTGGACAACTGGGAAGCGGACTTCCTGAGCAGACAGACATTTCATACCGGGGAGTGGGCACTCCATCTGGAGGTGTTCTCCAGGTTAACCCTCAAATGGGGGATGTCGAAGTTGGATCTGATGGCGCCTCGGCAGAACGCCAAACTTCCAATGTACGGTTCATGGTTGAGAGATCCGCAAGCTGCCCTGATAGATGCTCTGGCGGTTCCTTGGGATTCCAGCCTGTCATATCTGTTTTCTCCATTTGCTTTCCTTCCACGAGTCATTACTCGTATCAAACAGGAGAGAGCATCGGTAAATCTAATAGCGCCTGCATGGCCTCACAGGATATAGTATTCAGACCTAGTAAAGATGTCTTCCCTTCTACCTTGGAGGCTGCCTCTGAGGAAGGACCTTCTAACTCAGGGTCCATTCCTTCATCCAAATCTTGTTTGTCTGAAGCTGACTGCTTGGAGATTGAACACCTAGTTCTGTCTAAGCATGGTTTTTCCGAGTTGGTCATTGAGACCAAGATTCAGGCTTGCAAGCCTGTTACTAGAATGATTTACCATAAGGTATGGCATAATACCTTTATTGGTGTGAATCCAAGGGCTACTTTTGGAGTAGGGTCAGGATTCCTATGATTTAGTCTTTTCTCCTTTAAGGTCTGGAGAAAGGATTGTCAGCCTGTTCTCTGAAGGGTCAGATTTCTGCCTTATCTATTTTGTTGCACAAGCCTCTGGCAAATGTGCCAGGCGTTAAATCCTTTTGTCATGCCCTGGCTAGAATCAGGCCTATGTTTAAGTCGGTTGCTCCTCCTTGGTGCCTTAATCTAGATCTAAAAGTTCTACAGCAGACTCCGTTTGAGCCATTTCATTCCATAGATATTGTTATTTTGGAAGGTTTTGTTTCTTTTGCTTGAAGAGTCTCGGAACTTTCAGCTTTGCAGTGTGATTTGCCTTATCTTTATTTTCATGCGGATAAGGCGGTTCTCCGTACTAAGTTGGGTTTTCTTCCTAAAGTGGTTTCTGATAGAAATTTTAATCAGGAAATTGTTGTTCCTTCTCTCTGTCCTAATCCTTCTTCTCATAAGGAATGTTTGTTGCACAACCTGGATGTTTTGCGTGCTCTAAAATTCTACCTGCAGACGACTAAGGATTTTCGTCAGTCTTCTGCCCTGTTTGTTTGTTTCTCTGGAAAGCGTAGCGGTCAGAAGGCTACTGCCACTTCTTTCTTTCTGGTTGAGAAGTATGATCCGTTTTACTTATGAGACTGCTGGACAACAGCCTCCTGAGAGAATTATGGCTCATTCCACTAGGACTGACCACGACCCCACCCTGTCTTTTAAGACCGTTATTATTGACTAAACCTCAGGCGCCTCTACACCTTTTGTGGTGGTCCTTTTTCCATTTTCCTTTGGTCTAATGACTGGGGATTATGGGTAGGGGAGTGACACTTAACAGCTTTGCTGTGGTTCTCTTTGCCTCCTCCTGCTGGCCAGGAGTGATATTCCCACTAGTAATGGATGACGTTGTGGACTCACCATATCTGGAAAGAAATTTATCAGGTAAGCATACATTTTGTTTTTCTTTCAAATGAGTAGTGAGTCCACGAGCTAGTTACTGATGGGATATACATTCCTAACAAGAGGGGGCAACGTTTCCCAAACCTCAATTGCATATAAATACACCTCCCACCTAAGTTTTAAAAACTTTGCCTCCTTAGGAGGTGGTGAAGCATGATGTGCTTGATTTATTCAGTGAAAGGTGCTTCTAAGCATATTGAAGCCCAGTTCCTCTTTAAGTGCAGTGTTTGTCTGAGGAATGTGAAGGGAGTATTGCCTGATGATGATACCATGTTTTCAGCTATGGAAAAGCTTTTCATAAGGTTCTCTGTAAATCGGTCGCAGGGATTCATCTGCTGCCTCCCTTAATAGATTGACAATCTACTCTTGGACCATTACCTCTGCTGATATGTTTCAGTACTGGTTTGGCTGTCTGCTATATGTGGATGGGTGTCTTATACAGTAAGTATATACTTTAATTATATAATACACTCTGAGCTATGGATTGGGCACTTTTTAACTAAAGTTGTTATGTATTGTTTGTATACATGCCTTGAGTCAGAAATCCAGTGTTTTTTTTTTTTTTTGTTTTTTTTTGTTTTTAGTGACTTAGCATCCTAATCCTATATAATAAAAGGCCAAGTGTGTTTGTCAGAAGCTGTCATGCGCAGTAGAGACTGCGTGCGAGGACAAACATATCTGGCCTTCCAACTGACCTGGTGTCGTGTGGTGGAGTGGGCGTGACCGGGCGTGTGCAGAGTGGGCGTGGCCGGACGGGTGCGGCGTGGACGTGCTGCGTGGGTGTGACCGGCCGTGGCGCGATTGGGGCTGGGCGGGGCCAGATGCCGAGAGACAGAGAGCTCTAAAGAGGGGGGACAGAGAGAGCAGAAGAGGGTGGATAGAGAGAGCAGAAGAGGGGGGATAGAGAGAGGGGGAGAGAGCGCGCAAAGGAGAGGAGCGAGAGAGCGCGCAAAGGAGAGGAGCGAGAGAGCGCGCAAAGGAGAGGAGCGAGAGAGCGCGCAAAGGAGAGGAGCGAGAGAGCGCGCAAAGGAGAGGAGCGAGAGAGCGCGCAAAGGAGAGGAGCGAGAGAGCGCGCAAAGGAGAGGAGCGAGAGAGCGCGCAAAGGAGAGGAGCGAGAGAGCGCGCAAAGGAGAGGAGCGAGAGAGCGCGCAAAGGAGAGGAGCGAGAGAGCGCGCAAAGGAGAGGAGCGAGAGAGCGCGCAAAGGAGAGGAGCGAGAGAGCGCGCAAAGGAGAGGAGCGAGAGAGCGCGCAAAGGAGAGGAGCGAGAGAGCGCGCAAAGGAGAGGAGCGAGAGAGCGCGCAAAGGAGAGGAGCGAGAGAGCGCGCAAAGGAGAGGAGCGAGAGAGCGCGCAAAGGAGAGGAGCGAGAGAGCGCGCAAAGGAGAGGAGCGAGAGAGCGCGCAAAGGAGAGGAGCGAGAGAGCGCGCAAAGGAGAGGAGCGAGAGAGCGCGCAAAGGAGAGGAGCGAGAGAGCGCGCAAAGGAGAGGAGCGAGAGAGCGCGCAAAGGAGAGGAGCGAGAGAGCGCGCAAAGGAGAGGAGCGAGAGAGCGCGCAAAGGAGAGGAGCGAGAGAGCGCGCAAAGGAGAGGAGCGAGAGAGAGCGCGCAAAGGAGAGGAGCGAGAGAGAGCGCGCAAAGGAGAGGAGCGGGAGAGAGCGCGCAAAGGAGAGGAGCGGGAGAGAGCGCGCAAAGGAGAGGAGGGAGAGAGAGCGCGCAAAGGAGAGGAGGGGGAGAGAGCGCGCAAAGGAGAGGAGGGGGAGAGAGCGCGCAAAGGAGAGGAGGGGGAGAGAGCGCGCAAACGTGAGGGAGGGAGAGAGAGCGCGCAAACGTGAGGGAGGGAGAGAGAGCGCGCAAACGTGAGGGAGGGAGAGAGATCGCGCAAACGTGAGGGAGGGAGAGAGAACGCGCAAACGTGAGGGAGGGAGAGAGAGCGCGCAAACGTGAGGGAGGGAGAGAGAGCGCGCAAACGTGAGGGAGGGAGAGAGAGCGCGCAAACGTGAGGGAGGGAGAGAGCGCGCGCAAACGTAAGGGAGGGAGAGAGAGCGCGCAAACGTGAGGGAGGGAGAGAGCGCGCAAACGTGAGGGAGAGAGAGCGCGCAAACGGGAGGGAGGGAGAGAGAGCGATCAAACGTGAGGGAGGGGAGAGAGAGCGATCAAACGTGAGGGAGGGGAGAGAGAGCGATCAAACGTGAGGGAGGGGAGAGAGAGCGATCAAACGTGAGGGAGGGGAGAGAGAGCGATCAAACGTGAGGGAGGGGAGAGAGAGCGATCAAACGTGAGGGAGGGGGAGAGAGAGCGATCAAACGTGAGGGAGGGGGAGAGAGAGCGATCAAACGTGAGGGGGGGGAGAGAGAGCGATCAAACGTGAGGGGGGGGGGAGAGAGAGCGAGCAAACGTGAGGGGGGGGGGAGAGAGAGCGAGCAAACGTGAGGGGGGGGGAGAGAGAGCAAGGGGTGGGACCGCTGTACTTATTTTTAGGACTAGTTTAAAAATAAATTATTATTATAAGTATTACAGTATCTCACAAAAGTGAGTACAACCCTCAGATTTTTGTAAATATTTTATATCTTCATGTGACAACACTGAAGAAATGACACTTAGAGCTTTCATGCAGGATTTTACGAATTGTTTTTTTTTTTTATTATAAATTTTCGCTCTTTCCCATTCTCTCAAGCCTGTTATATAATCATATATAGGAGCATGGATATAAATTTGCAGATTTTTTTCTTTTTTTTTCTTTCAAATTTCGTTTTTTTTGCAATTATGTCTCAAACTGAGCCTGGCTCTGATGTTACCATATGACTTGAGCTGCCTGGGCACGTATCTACCAAGCCAAGTGTGTTTGTTGTATTAAAACTGATTTAAATTCTTCAGCTCAATTATGTGGCTCTTGTTTTGAAAAATTGTTAAATGAACAATATACACTAGAATTTTTATTGTTATATAAAGAATTGATTATCCCTTTATTACCCATTCCCTAGTTTTGCATAACCAACACAGTGATATAAATATACTTTTCTCTTGTAAGGTGTATCCAGTCCACGGATCATCCATTACTTGTGGGATATTCTCATTCCCAACAGGAAGTTGCAAGAGGAAACCCACAGCAGAGCTGTAATATAGCTCCTCCCCTAACTGTCATAGTCGGTCATTCTCTTGCAACTCTCAACAAGCAAGGGCGTTGTAGGAGAGAGTGGTTAAATATAGCTAGTTTATTTTCTTCAATCAAAAGTTTGTTATTTTTAAATAGTACCGGAGTTGTGCTATTTTTCCTCAGGCAGTAAATAGAAGAAGAATCTGCCTGAGGTTTCTATGATCTTAGCAGGTTGTAACTAAAATCCATTGCTGTTCTCACATATGTCTGAGGGGATTACACAGATGAGGTAAAACTTCAGCGATAGAATGGCGTGCAGTTTATTCTGCTATCAGGTATGTGCAGTTATAATTTTTTCTAGAGATGGAAAACACTAGAAAATGCTGCTGATACCGGATTAATGTAAGTTAAGCCTGAATACAGTGATTTAATAACGACTGGTATCATGCTTACTCCCAGGGGTAATACCCTTATAAAAATGCAATATAAAACGTTTGCTGGCATGTTTAATCGTTTTTTTATATGCTTTGGTGATAAAACTTTATTGGGGCCTAGTTTTTTCCACATGGCTGGCTTAAATTTTGCCTAGAAACAGTTTCCTGAGGCTTTCCACTGTTGTAATATAAAAGTTAGTTGGTGCAGTTAAATTTACAAACTGTGACATCCAGCTTCCCTCAAAGGCCCTCTGAATGCTATAGGACATCTCTAAAGGGCCCAAAGGCTTTCCAAAGTCGTTTATTGGGGGAAGGTAGGGCTACAGCTTGCTGTGGCAGTTGGTTGTAACAGTTAAAAAACGTCTATTTCTCCAACATTGGTGTGTCCGGTCCACGGCGTCATCCTTACTTGTGGGATATTCTCTTCCCCAACAGGAAATGGCAAAGAGTCCCAGCAAAGCTGGCCACATAGTCCCTCCTAGGCTCCGCCCACCCCAGTCATTCTCTTTGTCGTTGCACAGGCAACATCTCCACGGAGATGGTTAAGAGTTTTTTGGTGTTTAAATGTAGTTTTTATTCTTCTATCAAGTGTTTGTTATTTTAAAATAGTGCTGGTATGTACTATTTACTCTGAAACAGAAAAGGATGAAGATTTCTGTTTGTAAGAGGAAGATGATTTTAGCAGACAGTAACTAAAATCGATTGCTGTTTCCACATAGGACTGTTGAGATGAAGTAACTTCAGTTGGGGGAAACAGCAGACTTTTTCTGCTTAAGGTATGACTAGCCATATTTCTAACAAGACTGTGTAATGCTGGAAGGCTGTCATTTCCCCTCATGGGGACCGGTAAGCCATTTTCTTAGTCAAACAAACAGATTAAAGGGCTTAATATGGGCTAAAAAACTGGTAGACATTTTTATGGGCTAAATCGATTGCTTTATTTGGGCATATTATTCAGATTTAGGCTAACAATTGGCATTTATAATCTTGGGGAACGCTTATAAAACGGCAGGCACTGTGTTGGTCACCTTTTTCAGTCAGGGGGCCTTTATAGTTATAGACTGAGCCTCATTTTCGCGCCATTAATGCGCAGTTGTTTTTTGAGAGCAGGGCATGCAGATGCATGTGTGAGGATCTAAAAATCTCTGAAAAAGCTTCTAGAAGGCGTCATTTGGTATCGTATTCCCCTCAGGGCTTGGTTGGGTCTTAGCAAAGACTATAGCTGGGACTGTAGGGGTTAAATTTAAAAACGGCTCCGGTTCTGTTATTTTAAGGGTTAAAGCTCTGAAATTTGGTGTGCAATACTTTTAAGGCTTTAAGACACTGTGGTGAAATTTTGGTAATTTATGAACGATTCCTTCATACTTTTTCACATATTCCAATCTGTTCGTAGTTCCCAAAAAAGAGGGAACGTTCAGACCAATTTTGGATTTGAAGATCCTAAACAAATTTCTCAGGGTACCATCGTTCAAAATGGAAACTATTCGAACGATTCTACCCACCATCCAGGAAAGTCAATTTATGACTACCGTGGATCTAAAGGATGCGTACCTACATATTCCTATCCACAAAGAACATCATCAGTTCCTAAGGTTCGCTTTTCTGGACAAACATTACCAGTTTGTGGCCCTCCCATTCGGATTAGCCACTGCTCCAAGGATTTTCACAAAGGTGCTAGGGTCCCTTCTAGCGGTTCTAAGACCAAGGGGCATTGCAGTAGTACCTTACTTGGACGACATTCTAATACAAGCGTCGTCCCTGTCAAAAGCAAAGGCTCATACGGACATCGTTCTAGCCTTTCTCAGATCTCACGGATGGAAGGTGAACAAAGAAAAAAGTTCTCTGTCCCCGTCAACAAGAGTTCCCTTCTTGGGAACAATAATAGATTCCTTAGAAATGAGGATTTTTCTGACAGAGGTCAGAAAATCAAAACTTCTAAGCTCTTGTCAAGTGCTTCATTCTGTTCCTCATCCTTCCATAGCGCAGTGCATGGAAGTAGTAGGATTGATGGTTGCAACAATGGACATAGTTCCTTTTGCACGAATTCATCTAAGACCATTACAACTGTGCATGCTCAAACAGTGGAATGGGGATTATACAGACTTGTCTCCAATGATTCAAGTAGATCAAAAGACCAGAGATTCACTCCGTTGGTGGCTGACCCTGGACCATCTGTCCCAGGGAATGAGCTTCCGCAGGCCAGGGTGGGTCATTGTCACAACCGACGCCAGTCTAGGGGGCTGGGGCGCGGTCTGGGAATCCCTGAAAGCTCAGGGTCTATGGTCTCGGGAAGAGTCTCTTCTCCCGATAAACATTCTGGAACTGAGAGCGATATCCAATGCTCTCAGAGCTTGGCCTCAACTAGCAAAGGCCAAATTCATAAGGTTCCAATCAGACAACATGACGACCGTTGCATATATCAATCATCAGGGGGGAACAAAGAGTTCCCTGGCGATGAAAGAAGTGACCAAAATAATTCAATGGGCGGAGGATCACTCCTGCCACTTGTCTGCGATCCACATCCCAGGAGTGGAAAATTGGGAAGCGGATTTTCTGAGTTGTCAGACATTCCATCCGGGGGAGTGGGAACTCCATCCGGAAATCTTTGCCCAAATAACTCAATTATGGGGCATTCCAGACATGGATCTGATGGCGTCTTGTCAGAACTTCAAGGTTCCTTGCTACGGGTCCAGATCCAGGGATCCCAAGGCGACTCTAGTAGATGCACTAGTAGCACCTTGGACCTTCAACCTAGCTTATGTATTCCCACCGTTTCCTCTCATTCCCAGGCTGGTAGCCAGGATCAATCAGGAGAGGGCCTCGGTGATCTTGATAGCTCCTGCGTGGCCACGCAGGACTTGGTATGCAGACCTGGTGAATATGTCATCGGCTCCACCATGGAAGCTACCTTTGAGACAGGACCTTCTTGTTCAGGGTCCATTCGAACATCCAAATCTGGTCTCCCTCCAACTGACGGCTTGGAGATTGAACGCTTGATTCTATCAAAGCGTGGGTTTTCAGATTCTGTTATAGATACTCTGGTTCAGGCCAGAAAACCTGTAACTAGAAAAATTTACCATAAAATATGGAAAAAATATATCTGTTGGTGTGAATCCAAAGGATTCCCATGGAATAAGATAAAAATTCCTAAGATTCTCTCCTTTCTACAAGAAGGTTTGGAGAAAGGATTATCTGCAAGTTCTCTAAAGGGACAGATCTCTGCTTTATCTGTCTTATTACACAAAAGACTGGCAGCTGTGCCAGATGTTCAAGCTTTTGTTCAGGCTCTGGTTAGGATCAAGCCTGTTTACAGACCTTTGACTCCTCCCTGGAGTCTAAATCTAGTTCTTTCAGTTCTTCAAGGGGTTCCGTTTGAACCTTTACATTCCATAGATATTAAGTTACTATCTTGGAAAGTTTTGTTTTTAGTTGCAATTTCTTCTGCTAGAAGAGTTTCAGAGTTATCTGTTCTGCAGTGTTCTCCGCCCTATCTGGTGTCCCATGCAGATAAGGTGGTTTTGCGTACTAAGCCTGGTTTTCTTCCTAAGGTTGTTTCTAACAAAAATATTAACCAGGAGATAGTTGTACCTTCTTTGTGTCCGAATCCAGTTTCAAAGAAGGAACGTTTGTTACACAATTTGGACGTTGTCCGTGCTCTACAGTTCTATTTAGAGGCTACTAAAGATTTCAGACAAACATCTTCCTTGTTTGTTGTTTATTCTGGTAAAATGAGAGGTCAAAAAGCGACTTCTACCTCTCTTTCCTTTTGGCTTAAAAGTATTATCCGATTGGCTTATGAGACTGCCGGACGGCAACCTCCTGAAAAAATTACAGCTCACTCCACTAGGGCTGTGGCTTCCACATGGGCCTTCAAGAACGAGGCTTCTGTTGACCAGATATGTAAGGCAGCGACTTGGTCTTCACTGCACACTTTTGCCAAATTTTACAAATTTGATACTTTTGCTTCTTCGGAGGCTATTTTTGGGAGAAAGGTTTTGCAAGCTGTGGTGCCTTCCGTTTAGGTAACCTGATTTGCTCCCTCCCTTCATCCGTGTCCTAAAGCTTTGGTATTGGTTCCCACAAGTAAGGATGACGCCGTGGACCGGACACACCAATGTTGGAGAAAACAGAATTTATGCTTACCTGATAAATTACTTTCTCCAACGGTGTGTCCGGTCCACGGCCCGCCCTGGTTTTTTAATCAGGTCTGATGAATTATTTTCTCTAACTACAGTCACCACGGTACCATATGGTTTCTCCTATATATATTTCCTCCTGTCCGTCGGTCGAATGACTGGGGTGGGCGGAGCCTAGGAGGGACTATGTGGCCAGCTTTGCTGGGACTCTTTGCCATTTCCTGTTGGGGAAGAGAATATCCCACAAGTAAGGATGACGCCGTGGACCGGACACACCGTTGGAGAAAGTAATTTATCAGGTAAGCATAAATTCTGTTTTCGTTTTTTGATCCGTTTTTTGAACTAAGGGGTTAATCATCCATTTGCAAGTGGGTGCAATGCTCTGCTAGTCTATTACATACACTGTAAACATTTTGTTTGATTTACTGCATTTTTTCACTGTTTTTCAAATTCTGACAAAATTTGTTTCTCTTAAAGGCACAGTACCTTTTTTTTATATTTGCTTGTTAACTTGATTTAAAGTGTTTTCCAAGCTTGCTAGTCTCATTGCTAGTCTGTATAAACATGTCTGACATAGAAGAAACTCCTTGTTCATTATGTTTAAAAGCCATGGTGGAACCCCCTCTTAGAATGTGTACCAAATGTACTGATTTCATTTTAGGCAATAAAGATCATTTTCTGTCTTTTAAAAATTTTTATCACCAGAGGAATCTGACGACGGGAAAGTTATGCCGACTAACTTTCCCCACGTGTCAGACCCTTTGACTCCCGCTTAAGGGACTCACGCTCAAATGGCGCCAAGTACATCTAGGGCGCCCATAGCGTTTACTTTACAAGACATGGCGGCAGTCATGGATAATACACTGTCAGCGGTATTAGCCAGACTACCTGAACTTAGAGGTAAGCGAGATAGCTCTGGGGTGAGACAAAATGCAGAGCATACTGACGCTTTAAGAACCATGTCTGATACTGCCTCACAATATGCAGAAGCTGAGGAAAGAGAGCTTCAGTCAGTGGGTGATGTTAATGACTCAGGAAAGATACCTGATTCTAATATTTCTACATTTAAATTTAAGCTTGAACACCTCCGCGTGTTGCTTAGGGAGGTTTTAGCTGCTCTGAATGACTGTGATTCCATTGCAGTGCCAGGGAAATTGTGTAGACTGGATAAATACTTGCAGTGCCGGTGTGTACTGATGTTTTTCCAATACCTTAAAGGTTTACAAAAATTATTAATAAGGAATGGGATAGACCAGTTGTGCCGTTCTCTTCCCCTCCTATTTTTAGAAAAATGTTTCCAATAGACGCCACCACACGGGACTTATGGCAGACAGTCCCTAAGGTGGAGGGAGCAGTTTCTACGCTAGCAAAGCGTACTACTATCCCTGTCGAGGACAGTTGTGCTTTTTTAGATCCAATGGATAAAAAATTAGGTTACCTTAAGAAAATATTTATTCAACAAGGTTTTATCCTACAGCCCCTTGCATGCATTGCCCCTGTCACTGCTGCTGCGCGTACTGGTTTGAGTCTCTGGTAGAGGCTTTACAGGTAGCGACTCCATTGGATGACATACTTGGCAAACTTAGAGCACTTAAGCTAGCCAATTCTTTACTTTCTGATGCCATTGTTCATTTGACTAAACTAACGGCTAAGAATTCTGGTTTTGCTATACAGGCGCGCAGAGCGCTATGGCTTAAATCATGGTCAGCTGACGTGACTTCAAAATCTAAGCTACTTAACATTCCCTTTAAGGGGCAGACCCTATTCGGGCCTGGTTTGAAGGAGATTATTGCTGATATCACTGGAGGAAAAGGTCATGCTCTTCCTCAGGACAGGTCCAAATCTAGGGCCAAACAGTCTAATTTTCGTGCCTTTCAAAACTTCAAGGCAGGTGCGGCATCAACTTCCTCTAATAATAAACAAGAGGGAACTTTTGCTCAATCCAAGACGGTCTGGAGACCAAACCAGACCTGGAAAAAAGGTAAGCAGGTCAAAAAAGCCTGCTGCTGCCTCTAAGACAGCATGAAGGAACGGCCCCCTATCCGGTAATGGATTTAGTAGGGGACAGACTTTCACTCTTCGCCCAGGCGTGGGCAATAGAGATGTTCAGGATCCCTGTGCTTTGGAAATTATATCCCAGGGATATCTTCTGGACTTCAAAGCTTCCCCCCCAAAAGGGAGATTTCACCTTTCACAATTATCTGCACACCAGATAAAGAGAGAGGCATTCTTACACTGTGTACGAGACCTCCTAGTTATGGGAGTGATCCATCCAGTTCCAAAGGAGGAACAGGGACAGGGTTTTTACTCAAATCTGTTTGTGGTTCGCAAAAAAGAGGGAACCTTCAGACCAATTTTGGATCTAAAGATCTTAAACAAATTCCTCAAAGTTCCGTCGTTCAAGATGGAAACTATTCGTACCATCCTACCACTGATCCAGGAGGGTCAATATATGAGTACAGTGGATCTAAAGGATGCTTATCTTCACATTCCGATACACAAAGATCATCATCGGTTTCTCAGGTTTGCCTTTCAAGACAGGCATTACCAGTTGTAGCTCTTCCCTTTGGATTAGCTACAGCCCCAAGAATCTTTACAAAGGTTCTAGGGTCGCTTATGGCGGTCCTAAGGCCGCGGGGCATAGCAGTAGCCCCTTATTTAGACGACATCCTGATACAGGCGTCAAACTTCCAAATTGCCAAGTCTCATACGGACGTAGTACTGGCATTTCTGAGGTCGCATGGGTGGAAAGTGAACGAGGAAAAGAGTTCTCTATCCCCACTCACAAGAGTTTCCTTTCTAGGGACTCTGATAGATTCTGTAGAAATTAAAATTCACCTGACGGAGTCCGGGTTATCAAAGCTTCTAAATTCCTGCCGGGTTCTTCATTCCATTCCGCGCCCTTCGGTGACTCAGTGTATGGAAGTAATCGGCTTAATGGTAGCGGCAATGGACATAGTGCCGTTTGCACGCTTACATCTCAGACCGCTGCAACTATGCATGCTCAGTCAGTGGAGCGGGGGATTACACAGATTTGTCCCCTCAACTGAATCTGGACCAAGAGACCAGGGATTCTTTTCCCTGGTAGCTATCTCGGGTCCATCTGTCCAAAGGTATGACCTTTCGCAGGCCAGATTGGACAATTGTAACAACAAATGAAAGCCTTCTAGGTTGGGGTGCAGTCTGGAACTCCCTGAAGGCTCAGGGATTGTGGACTCAGGAGGAGTCTCTCCTTCCAATAAATATTCTTGAACTAAGAGCGATATTCAAGGCTCTTCAGGCTTGGCCTCAGTTAGCAACTCTGAGGTACATCAGATTTCAGTCGGACAACATCACGACTGTAGCTTACATCAACCATCAAGGGGGAACAAGAAGTTCCCTAGAGATGTTAGAAGTTTAAAAAATAATTCACTGGGCAGAGATTCACTCTTGCCACCTATCAGCTATCCATATCCCAGGTGTAGAGCACTGGGAGGCGGATTTTCTAAGTCGTCAGACTTTTCATCCGGGAGAGTGGGAACTCCATCCGGAGGTATTTGCACAACTGATTCATCGTTGGGGCAAACCAGAACTGGATATCATGGCGTCTCGCCAGAACGGCAAGCTTCCGTGTTACGGATCCAGGTCCAGGGATCCCAAGGCGACACTGATAGATGCTCTAGCAGCGCCCTGGTCTTTCAACCTGGCTTCTGTGTTTCCACCGTTTCCTCTGCTCCCTAGACTGATTGCCAAGATCAAGCAGGAGAGAGCATCGGTGATTCTGATAGCACCTGCGTGGCCACGCAGGACCTGGTATGCAGATCTAGTGGACATGTCATCCTTTCCACCATGGTCTCTGCTTCTGAGACAGGACCTTCTACTTCAGGGTCCTTCCAACCATCCAAATCTAATTTCTCTGCGGCTGACTGCCTAGAGATTGAACGCTGGATTTTATCAAAGCGTGGCTTCTCCGAGTCAGTTATTGATACCTTAATACAGGCACGAAAGCCTGTCACCAGGAAAATTTACCATAAGCTATGGCGTGGATATCTTTATTGGTGTGAATCCAAGGGTTACTCATGGAGTAAGGTCAGGATTCCTAGGATATTATCTTTTCTCCAAGAAGGTTTGGAAAAAGGATTGTCAGCTAGTTAAGCGTCTGGCAGATGTTCCAGACGTTCAGGCTTTTTGTCAGGCTTTAGTTAGAATCAAGCCTGTGTTTAAACCGGTTGCTCCACCATGGAGCTTAAACTTGGTTCTTAAGGTTCTTCAAGAAGTTCCGTTTGAACCTCTTCATTCCATAGATATCAAACTTTTATCTTGGAAAGTCCTTTTTTTGGTAGCTATTTCCTCGGCTCGTAGAGTCTCAGTTATCTGCCTTACAATGTGATTCTCCTTATCTGATTTTTCATACGGATAAGGTAGTCCTGCGTACCAATCTGGGTTCTTACCTAAGGTGGTATCTAACAAGAATATCAATCAAGAGATTGTTGTTCCATCCTTGTGTTACACAATCTGGACGTGTTCCGTAAGTTTTACTTACAAGCTACTAAAGATTTTCGTCAAACATCTGCTTGGTTTGTTGTCTACTCTGGACAGAGGAGAGGTCAAAAGGCTTCGGCAACCTCTCCTTCTTTTTGGCTAGGAAGCTTAATCCGCTTAGCCTATGAGACTGCTGGACAGCAGCCTCCTGAAAGGATTACAGCTCATTCCACTAGAGCTGTGGCTTCCACTTGGGCCTTTAAAAATGAGGCTTCTTTTGAACAGATTTGCAAGGCGGCGACTTGGTCTTCGCTTCATACTTTTTCAAAATTTTGCAAATTTGATACTTTTGCTTCTTCGGAGGCTATATTTGGGAGAAAGGTTTTACAGGCAGTGTTTCCTTCCATTTAAGTTCCTGCCTTGTCCCTCCCTTCATCCGTGTACTTTAGCTTTGGTATTGGTATCCCACAAGTAATGGATGATCCGTGGACTGGATACACCTTACAAGAGAAAACACAATTTATACTTACCTGATAAATTTATTTCTCTTGTGGTGTATCCAGTCCACGGCCCGCCCTGTCATTTTAAGGCAGGTAATTTTTAAATTTAAACTACAGTAACCACTGCACCCTATGGTTCCTCCTTTCTCGGCTTGTTTTCGGTCGAATGACTGGCTATGACAGTTAGGGGAGGAGCTATATTGCAACTCTGCTGTGGGTTTCCTCTTGCAACTTCCTGTTGGGAATGAGAATATCCCACAAGTAATGGATGATCCGTGGACTGGATACACCACAAGAGAAATAAATTTATCAGGCAAGTATAAATTGTGTTTTTACCTCTGTGATTATCTTGTATCTAAGCCTCTGCAAACTGTCCCATTATTTGAGTTCTTTTGACCGACAGACATAGATTTTAGCCAACCAGTGCTGGCTCATAGGAGCTCCATATGCGTGAGCAAAGTGTTATCTATATGGCACTCATGAACTAACACCCTCTAGTGGTGAAAAACTGTAAAAGAGGGTCAAAGAGGCGGCCTCCAAGGGCTTAGAAATTAGCATATGAACCTCCTAGGTTTAGCTTTCAACTAAGAATACCAAAAGAACAAAGCAAAATTGGTGATAAAAGTAAATTGTAAAATTGTTTAAAATTACTTGCCCTATCTGAATCATGAAAGTTTATTTTGGACTAGACTGGCCCTTTAAATGCTGATAATATATCTGAGAAAAACATACACCCACTGTTATTCCATCTCAGTCTAATGTACATAGCATTACTGCAGAAATTTAAGATTTTATTGCTGCAGCTATACAGAAGGCAATGACTGGTATTTAGCTTTCAAATAAGAGTAAAGTTTCCTAAATCTAGTTTTCCTAAATCTTGTGAATTAAGTTCTAACCTTCAGCATACTGATGTATCCTCTACTGAGGGGGTTTCCTCTGTTTCAGAGGATGTTACGTCAGAGACCGATATAGACAAATCTTTTTGTCTATATCACCAGAGGATTCTTATAAGATATGCAAATTAGACTTACAATATCATGCTTTTGGCTTCCAGTACTGTGTTTGACCACAGCGATCCCCTTGTGAGGTAGAAGCAGCAAACACAAAACCACTTCTGTTTTCTGGGGAAAGTAAGCGGGGATACTTGCCTGGATGTGCTGATTGCCTATTCAAGAACTCTATAGCTCTTATTGTTATGAAATGAAGGATTTTAAACTCGCTCTTTTATCCCACCATAACTTAAAGTAATATTACTTTACAGGTTATAATTTGTACAGTAATCAGATTGTGCCTGGTGTCATGACAACAAGAAAACATTTTCTCTTATTTTGCGGAAATTTTTTATTTTTTTAAATAAATTATGTGACTTAAACCCTGGGGCCCTGAATAAAATCACTGATAGCTGTGAAAATTGTTTATTTACTTCTAGGTGAACAAAAAATCTTGTTCTTTCTCCCATCCTGTAACCCTTTATTGTTTTTATAATTACATTTAGTTGTACCGAGCTGTGGTATTTATCATTCATGCAGTTCTAAGTTAATAGTAGTATAGGTTATGTCTTCCCCCTGCACCTAAGAGAGATACTACAGAAAGCTCTGTGTATGACATAAATAAGCTAACAGAGGGCACCTGATGTTATCAAGCTGCTGAGGTTTGCTCCTCAGGTGTTAGCTTCTCTGCCATTATTATACAGTTTCTTGCTCAAAGGAACATGAAACTCAATTTTTCTTTCATGATTCAGCTACAGCATGCAGTATTCAACAACTTTCCAATTGACTTCTATTATCAAATTTGCCTCATTCTCTTGGTGCCCTTTGCTAAAGGAGCAGCAGTACACTTTAAAATGGTCTGCTTTGTCTGAATCACAAAAGAACATTGTTGGATTTCATATCCGTTTAAGTGCACTAATCTCAAAGGATTAGCAACTGCATTGGATATATTTATTGTTTTTGGGTCTTGTTACAAAAACATTTGTTATTTTGTTTTTATATAGTTATAATATTTGTATTGGCAATATTTAAATGTGTTCCACATCTACATCTATTTTAAATTTGCTCTTACATTTTTTTTTTTAAGAACCTGAATCATCATTGGAATCACAAAACCTTGAAGAGGAACACAGACAAGACCTGGATGATACAGATTTTTGGAATAGAGTTTTAAGACCACAAGACAGAGAGGCACAGACTGCAGAAACAGATAACACGGTAAACAAATTTAACTTTTTTCTTAGCTGGATCTTGTACCTCTTTCCACATAGAGGAATTAATGTGTTCAGTAACATGTTTAACTGAGAAGTTCTTGTCCACAATCTTAATAAATGATTATTATACAATTAGATTGAATAATTAATGGGACAGTAAACACCAGAATTTATGTTTAAAATTGAAGATAATCCCTTTATTACAAATTCCCCAATTTTGCATAACCAACACAGTTATAATAATATACGTTTTACCTCTTTGATTACCTTGTATCTAAGCCTCTATAAACTGCCCCCTTATTTCAGTTCTTTTAACAGACTTGCATTTTTAGCCAATCAGTGCTGGGTGGGGGGGTGACCCGCAAAGTGCCTGTTAATGATGATGTGTCTCCCATAGGATATAATTAAAAGCACTACATCAGCTAAACATCACCACTTGTCGGCATTTTCTGTGGACGGGGCGTATTTGAATTGTTTCTACACAGAGCAGACAGTTCGCTTACTGAAACCAAAAACTGTTTCTGTGTCCGAACACTTCAAATAATGCCTGTGGGACCTTACTCTAACTACACCTACTCTAGCTGCCTTACACTGTAAAATCTGGCCACTGAAAAGGTGGCGAGACAAACCTGTCTGACAACCTACTTGAAACCTGTACTTCAGAGATTGGAATATATTGCACTGCTGGTGATATATCCCATTCAAAGTACAGGTTACTCCCCCTGGAACGCCCAACTAACTCACTAATACTGCCTACACCTATGTCACGTCTTAACTACACTCTCCTGAAATGGGTGGGAGGTTACTTTTATTTTAGAATGGTGTAGTATTTTTTTTAAAAAGAGCTTTGACACTTTAGGACAATGCCCAACAAAAAGTCATAAGGGCTATTCTTATAGTAACCGTTGGTGTTTGTTTAGGTTTTTTATTTTGGGGTGTTTTTTGTTTTCTGTAATGTTAGGTTTTGTTATTTTTGTAAATTTAGTTAAGTAGTGCAGGGGTAGTTAGCATTGGGGGGTTTGTGGCAGTGTAGGATTTAATAGGTTAGGGGGTATTGGCAGTATAGGGGCTAAGTAGTTTAGGGGTGTTTGTGGTGGACTATTGGCGGTATTAGGGTTAGTGCAGGGTTGATTTGTGGTGGTGGGTTATGGAGGTTTAGGGGTACATAGGTATAGTTCAAGAATCAGGCAGCACTCCCAAATCTCACTCAGCAATCCTTTTTACAGGGTTCTACCTCTCAGAGCTTTCCCCTTGCTCCAGTATAATCCAGTAGACTAAACCAGGCAAGCTGCTCTCACTGAATCAGTGGTTAAAAAGCTTTATTAGCATGAAAACATAAAGCAATGTTGGAACATTTTTAATATCGGCTAATTTTAGCTTAATATCGACTAAAAATTTAGCTGGGTGGTAAGTAGCCATAGCAAGTGGATGCAATACTGATGGAGTATTTTGGGCACATTAAAATAATTTTTTTTTTTTTTAAACAAACTTTATTAGTGAACATTCATAGATCCACAACATAAGTGCAATACAGTAACATGGCAAGGTTACATCTCACATGGCATTGTATACAACGTACATTTGAACTATAATGACAAAAGTCCAACTTAGGCTAACAGTAATTTCTTTCATGTAATTAGCAAGAGTCCATGAGCTAGTGACGTATGGGATATACATTCCTACCAGGAGGGGCAAAGTTTCCCAAACCTCAAAATGCCTATAAATACACCCCTCACCACACCCACAAATCAGTTTTACAAACTTTGCCTCCTATGGAGGTGGTGAAGTAAGTTTGTGCTAGATTCTACGTTGATATGCGCTCCGCAGCAGGTTGGAGCCCGGTTTTCCTCTCAGCGTGCAGTGAATGTCAGAGGGATGTGAAGAGAGTATTGCCTATTTGAATTCAATGATCTCCTTCTACGGGGTCTATTTCATAGGTTCTCTGTTATCGGTGGTAAAGATTAATCTCTTACCTCCCTTTTCAGATTGACGATATACTCTTATATATACCATTACCTCTATTGATTCTCGTTTCAGTACTAGTTTGGCTTTCTACTACATGTAGATGAGTGTCCTGGGGTAAGTAAGTCTTATTTTCTGTGACACTCTAAGCTATGGTTGGGCACTTTTATATAAAGTTCTAAATATATGTGTTCAAACATTTATTTGCCTTGATTCAGGATGTTCAACGTTCCTTATTTCAGACAGTCAGTTTCATATTTGGGATAATGCATATGAATAAATCATTTTTTTCTTACCTTAAAATTTGACTTTTTCCCTGTGGGCTGTTAGGCTCGCGGAGGCTGAAAATGCTTCATTTTATTGCGTCATTCTTGGCGCTGACTTTTTTGGCGCAAATTTTTTTCTTGGTTTGCAGCGTCATACGTGTCGCCGGAAGTTGCGTCATTTTTGACGTTTTTTTGCGCCAAAAGTGTCGGCGTTCCGGATGTGGCGTCATTTTTGGCGCCAAAAGCATTTAGGCACCAAATAATGTGGGCGTCTTTTTTGGCGCTAAAAAATATGGGCGTCACTATTGTCTCCACATTATTTAAGTCTCTTTGTTTATTGCTTCTGGTTGCTAGAAGCTTGTTCACTGGCATTTTTTTCCCATTCCTGAAACTGTCATTTAAGGAATTTGATCAATTTTGCTTTATATGTTGTTTTTTCTATTACATATTGCAAGATGTCCCAGATTGACCCTGAGTCAAAAGATACTTATGGAAAATCGCTGCCTAGTGCTGGATCTACCAAAGTTAAGTGTATTTGCTGTAAACTTGTGGTATCTGTTCCTACAGCTGTTGTTTGTAATGAATGTCATGACAAACTTGTTAATGCAGATAATATTTCCTTTAGTAATGTTACATTACCTGTTGTTGTTCCATCAACATCTAATACTCAGAGTGTTCCTGTTAACATAAGAGATTTTGTTTCTAAATCCATTAAGAAGGCTATGTCTGTTATTCCTCCTTCTAGTAAACGTAAAAGGTCTTTTAAAACTTCTCATTTTTCAGATTAATTTTTAAATGAACATCATCATTCTGATAATGATTCCTCTGGTTCAGAGGATTCTGTTTCAGAGGTTGATGCTGATAAATCTTCATATTTATTCAAAATGGAATTTATTCGTTCTTTACTTAAAAAAGTCTTAATTGCATTAGAAATAGAGGATTCTGGTCCTCTTAATACTAAATCTAAATGTTTAAATAAGGTTTTTAAATCTCCTGTAGTTATTCCAGAAGTTTTTCCTGTCCCTGATGCTATTTCTGAAGTAATCTCCAGGGAATGGAATAATTTGGGTAATTCATTTACTCCTTCTAAACGTTTTAAGCAATTATATCCTGTGCCATCTGACAGATTAGAGTTTTGGGACAAAATTCCTAAGGTTGATGGGGCTATCTCTACTCTTGCTAAACGTACTACTATTCCTACGGCAGATAGTACTTCCTTTAAGGATCCTTTAGATAGGAAAATTTAATCCTTTCTAAGAAAAGCTTACTTATGTTCAGGTAATCTTCTTAGACCTGCTATATCTTTAGCGGATGTTGCTGCAGCTTCAACTTTTTGGTTAGAAGCTTTAGCGCAACAAGTAACAGAAAATAATTCTCATAGCATTGTTAATCTTCTTCAACATGCTAATAACTTTATTTGTGATGCCATCTTTAATATCATTAGGGTTGATGTCAGGTATATGTCTCTAGCCATTTTAGCTAGAAGAGCTTTATGGCTTAAAACTTGGAATGCTGATATGTCTTCTAAGTCAACTTTGCTTTCCCTTTCTTTCCAGGGTAATAAATTATTTGGTTCACAGTTGGATTCTATTATCTCAACTGTTACTGGAGGGAAAGGAACTTTTTTACCACAGGATAAAAAATCTAAAGGTAAATTTAGGTCTAATAATCGTTTTCGTTCCTTTCGTCACAATAAGGAACAAAAGCCTGATCCTTCACCCACAGGAGCGGTATCAATTTGGAAACCATCTCCAGTCTGGAATAAATCCAAGCCTTTTAGAAAACCAAAGCCAGCTCCAAAGTCCACATGAAGGTGCGGCCCTCATTCCAGCCCAGCTGGTAGGGGGCAGATTACGTTTTTTCAAAGAAATTTGGATCAATTCAATTCACAATCTTTGGATTCAGAACATTGTTTCAGAAGGGTACAGAATTGGCTTCAAGATAAGGCCTCCTGCAAAAAGATTTTTTCTTTCCCGTGTCCCAGTAAATCCAGCGAAGGCTCAAGCACTTCTGAAATGTGTTTCAGATCTAGAGTTGGCTGGAGTAATTATGCCAGTTCCAGTTCTGGAACAGGGACTGGGGTTTTATTCAAATCTCTTCATTGTACCAAAGAAGGAGAATTCCTTCAGACCAGTTCTGGATTTAAAAATATTGAATCGTTATGTAAGGATACCAACATTCAAAATGGTAACTATAAGGACTATCCTGCCTTTTGTTCAGCAAGGGCATTATATGTCCACAATAGATTTACAGGATGCATATCTGCATATTCCGATTCATCCAGATCACTTTCAGTTTCTGAGATTCTCTTTCCTAGACAAGCATTACCAGTTTGTGGCTCTGCCGTTTGGCCTAGCAACAGATCTAAGGATTTTTACAAAGGTTCTCGGTGCCCTTCTGTCTGTAATCAGAGAACAGGGTATTGTGGTATTTCCTTATTTGGACGATATCTTGGTACTTGCTCAGTCTTCACATTTAGCAGGATCTCATACGAATCGACTTGTATTGTTTCTTCAAGATCATGGTTGGAGGATCAATTTACCGAAAAGTTCATTGATTCCTCAGACATGGGTAACCTTTTTAGGTTTCCAGATAGGTTCAGTGTCCATGACTCTGTCACTAACGGACAAGAGACGTCTAAAATTGATTTCAGCTTGTCGAAACCTTCAGTCTCAATCATTCCCTTCGGTAGCCTTATGCATGGAAATTCTAGGTCTTATGACTGCTGCATCGGACGCGATCCCCTTTGCTCGTTTTCCCATGCGACCTCTTCAGCTCTGTATGCTGAACCAGTGGTGCAGGGATTACACAAAGATATCTCAATTGATATCTTTAAAACCGATTGTACGACACTCTCTGACGTTGTGGACATATCACCATCGTTTAGTTCAGGGGGCTTCTTTTGTTCTTCCGACCTGGACTGTGATTTCAACAGATGCAAGTCTGACAGGTTGGGGAGCTGTGTGGGGGTCTCTGACAGCACAAGGGGTTTGGGAATCTCAGGAGGTGAGATTACCAATCAATATTTTGGAACTCCGTGCAATTTTCAGAGCTCTTCAGTCATGGCCTCTTCTAAAGAGAGAATCGTTCATTTGTTTTCAGACAGACAATGTCACAACTGTGGCATATATCAATCATCAAGGAGGGACTCACAGTCCTCTGGCTATGAAAGAAGTATCTCGAATACTGGTATGGGCGGAAACCAGCTCCTGTCTAATTTCTGCGGTTCATATCCCAGGTAAAGACAATTGGGAAGCGGATTATCTCAGTCGCCAAACGTTACATCCGGGCGAATGGTCTCTTCACCCAGAGGTATTTCTTCAGATTGTTCAAATGTGGGGACTTCCAGAAATAGATCTGAAGGCTTCTCATCTAAACAAGAAACTTCCCAGGTATCTGTCCAGATCCAGGGATCCTCAGGCGGAAGCAGTGGATGCATTGTCACTTCCTTGGAAGTATCATCCTGCCTATATCTTTCCGCCTCTAGTTCTTCTTCCAAGAGTAATCTCCAAGATTCTGAAGGAATGCTCGTTTGTTCTGCTGGTGGCTCCAGCATGGCCTCACAGGTTTTGGTATGCGGATCTTGTCCGGATGGCCTCTTGCCAACCGTGGACTCTTCCGTTAAGACCAGACCTTCTGTCTCAAGGTCCTTTTTTCCATCAGGATCTCAAATCCTTAAATTTGAAGGTATGGAGATTGAACGCTTGATTCTTAGTCAAAGAGGTTTCTCTGACTCTGTGATTAATACTATGTTACAGGCTCGTAAATCTGTATCTAGGAAGATATATTATCGAGTCTGGAAGACTTACATTTCTTGGTGTCCTTTCTCATCATTTTTCCTGGCATTCTTTTAGAATTCCGAGAATTTTACAGTTTCTTCAGGATGGTTTGGATAAAGGTTTGTCTGCAAGTTCCTTGAAAGGACAAATCTCTGCTCTTTCTGTTCTTTTTCACAGAAAGATTGCTAATCTTCCTGATATTCATTGTTTTGTACAAGCTTTGGTTCGTATAAAACCTGTTAAGTCAATTTCTCCTCCTTGGAGTTTGAATTTGGTTCTGGGGGCTCTTCAAGCTCCTCCGTTTGAACCTATGCATTCACTGGACATTAAATTACTTTCTTGGAAAGTTTTGTTTCTTTTGTCCATCTCTTCTGCTATAAGAGTTTCTGAATTATCTTCTCTTTCTTGTGAGTCTCCTTTTCTGATTTTTCATCAGGATAAGGCGGTGTTGCGAACTTCTTTTAAATTTTTACCTAAGGTTGTGAATTCTAACAACATTAGTAGAGAAATTGTGGTTCCTTCATTGTGTCCTAATCCTAAGAATTCTAAGGAGAGATCATTGCATTCTTTGGATGTAGTTAGAACTTTGAAATATTATGTTGAAGCTACTAAGAATTTCCGAATGACTTCTAGTCTATTTGTTATCTTTTCCGGTTCTAGGAAAGGTCAGAAGGCCTCTGCTATTTCTTTGGCATCTTGGTTGAAATCTTTAATTCATCATGCTTATGTCGAGTCGGGTAAAACTCCGCCTCAGAGGATTACAGCTCATTCTACTAGGTCAGTTTCTACTTCCTGGGCGTTTAGGAATGAAGCTTCGGTTGATCAGATTTGCAAAGCAGCAACTTGGTCTTCTTTGCATACTTTTACTAAATTCTACCATTTTGATGTGTTTTCTTCTTCTGAAGCAGTTTTTGGTAGAAAAGTACTTCAGGCAGCTGTTTCAGTTTGATTCTTCTGCTTATAATTTCAGTTTTTTTCATTATAAGATTTAAACTTTATTTGGGTGTGGATTATTTTCAGCGGAATTGGCTGTCTTTATTTTATTCCTCCCTCTCTAGTGACTCTTGCATGGAATATCCACATCTTGGGTAGTCATTATCCCATACGTCACTAGCTCATGGACTCTTGCTAATTACATGAAAGAAAACATAATTTATGTAAGAACTTACCTGATAAATTCATTTCTTTCATATTAGCAAGAGTCCATGAGGCCCACCCTTTTTGTGGTGGTTATGATTTTTTTGTATAAAGCACAATTATTCCAATTCCTTATTTTTTTTTATGCTTTCGCACTTTTGTCTTATCACCCCACTTCTTGGCTATGCGTTAAACTGATTTGTGGGTGTGGTGAGGGGTGTATTTATAGGCATTTTGAGGTTTGGGAAACTTTGCCCCTCCTGGTAGGAATGTATATCCCATACGTCACTAGCACATGGACTCTTGCTAATATGAAAGAAATGAATTTATCAGGTAAGTTCTTACATAAATTATGTTTTGCTTCTTGATGTCATATTTGCTAAGTTTTGTCTAGATTATACCTTATTTAGAATACTGCCGAGCCAATGTTTTCCATGACCCAGCTCAATAAATAGAACCAATGAAATGTCCACACGCATTACTCTTTAGAGCATTCCATGAAGAAAAAGGAGAAGAAGGGGAAGAGAAACAGGAGGATGAGCAACTAGAGGGTACAGAGAGAGAGGAGGGGAAAACAAAAAACAAAAACAAAAAAACCCAGACCAGTACACAATCCGATTCACCTCAAGACCAAATCCTCTGTTATTATCAGTATTTTATGTATCTTTGCCTTCCCATAATAGTACCATGTATTCGTGTATTTCCGTTTTACCTGACCTCATGTAGTGGTATCTTTCCAGACTCAGCAGATCCCTGACCCCAGCCCTCCACTCCCCCAGAGTCGGCACCCGCTGGGACTTCCAATTCCTCGGTATGAGGCTTTTTGCACAGTTCAAAAACAAGAGGAACAAATTCTGTTTTGGCTCCTCAATGATTCTTGGAATTTCATGATAGATAAGATACTTGGGGTCCGGGGGCAGGATCATTTTCAGAAGCCTGCCCGCCTCGCCAAACACCTCCCAAAAGGGTCATATATGCGGACACCTCCACCACAAGTGCATTAGCGTGCCCTCCTCTCCACATCCTCTCCAGCACTCCCCACTCAAGTGATGATATATCTTCCGCAACCGCTGTGGCGTCATGTACCACCTACTTAGGAATTTAAAATGCATTTCCTGAAGTCGTATTGACACCGATGCTTTTTTCGCTTTGTTGAAAATAGATCGCCAGGTCTGCGTATCAATCTCCAGTCCCAGCTCTCTATGCCACGCAGCCACATAAGGTCTAGTTTCTCCGTCTCCCTCCATAAGCAGTGTATATAGTAAGGAGACCAGGTGGCGCGGAATAGTTGATGAGGTACAAAGTTCCTCGAATGGGGTTTTCTGCCTGGTCAATTGATCTCTATTTCGTGCTTTTTTTTTTTTATAAATAATTTTTTTATTGAGGTTTATAAGCATGTATAACAACAGGTTTGCACAATACAAAAAATCATCCAATAAGCAAAACAAATAAAAAGGTCAGATGTGCTTACAACATATTTAAGTATCAACTCACGATCCGACCCATGAACTGAAGTGGTGCTCCAAGCCTTCCTATGGTGAAGGCACGCTATAACTATCTCATTACTATTTTTATAAGCCGTGCCTCATAGAAGATACCTGGAATTGAAGGTGCAAACAACACAAGAACCTCATTTTTCTTTTACATACCATAATAGGAGACCCCCCAGAATATAACAAATAGATTAAACCTAAGAAATACCCCAGCTAGAAAATAGTGGCCACTCTCAGACCACGGACATACAATGCACAGAGGGGGTGGGGAGTGGGGGGGGGGAATGTTATCAAGGCCAGTCTAGGGCCTGCTATACACCCATGAAACTAATGACATACAAGAAGTTCCCCTAAATACATAGAAATTAAGATATATTATACCCCATTTAAACAACGATGGCCTCATATGGACCATAGGCGATAAATGCAAGTAATAGTAAATGCTGGGGGATACCATAGTAGGGTGTAATGGTACACATCTCAGTGCATCCGTTAAATTACTATAGGCCTTTATAGGGCCTCAAATTCACAGAGATCAAATAACTTTCTAGTCTGAGGGGTTTTGGGCAACGCAGGCCCCCTTCAGCCCTGCACCTTAATGTGATATATGCAGCAGTTATAACAACCCCTATACATAAATATAGCATAACATAACCCTCATGTTTTATATCAATGAAATACAGTTAATCAGATAGCAAAATATCATAACATGTTATAACTGAATATAAAGGGAGAACTTGATTAATAGGACTGTCAACACATATCTTTTAGAAAAAATGCCGCAAGCTATAACGCAAAATTAAATAAAATAAAAGCCCTCTTGGATTGTCACTCAAAGCCTGAATATAGGGAGTGGTAAAGGTGAGAGGCTACAAAAACTGTCAATTTATGGCCTGTACTGAAAGCTCAATGATAGGAATGCTGTAGGGCAACCTTTCCAGTTAAGTAGATATATCATACCTAGCAAACATGTGCTACAGGAGAACAGTGTACAACACTGTTAGAAATAAGAATACAGTATATCATAGTTTGTAGCTTAGCTGAATCTCTGGTTAGGAAATTATTAAAATAGCTCCTAAAGGCTATTAAATGAGCTAGAACCTAACCTGCTTGAATATGATCTAAAACATTTAAGCTGAGAACATGAGCCTTATCAAAACTTATTTCCTTCTGGTTTGTTTCCCTATAGGTACCTCAATCAGACCAGAAGGTCACCATTAATATCCTACTACAGAGAGTGAGCTGAACACTATACTCCTATAAGTTGCATGCCCATGAGAAATAATAAGAGAAGACCCTCTTGAGATTACATTAGCAGTGCATATCGTTTGCATATTATATGTCAGTTTTTATGATATTTTTCTCCTAACTGTACAGAAAACATTTCATCCACAACAAGCAAATAAAATATACCTGTGCTAGATATAACATACACGTATAAGAGTCTATTGATTATTATTCATAACTGACAAAAGTCCAGCCAATGTAGAACAGGAAAGTCCACTGTCATGAGCATATTACATAATGCAGAAGGTACTCATCCTACTCCCACTTTAGGACTACAGGCAGGGAAGACCCTATAAGAGATGTCTGGCACCTTGTTTCTTGATAATTGCAAGTCCCCATGTTTGGAGGGTTAATCTGGATGCCCAGTGCCTGATTAAAAGCGGGGAGGTCAGCGGGTGTTCTGAAGATGGCGGATGCTCCGTTTTTAGACGCTATTAGGCATGTGGGATCTGTTGCTCCTTTAGCCTTAAAGTTATATAGCGAAGATCTCTCTGCTTTTGAAGAGTGGTCGGACACAAATCATTGAAAACCTGTATTTCCGCTCCTTCAAATTGCAGTGGGTGTCTGTTCCTTGCGTGTCTCAAAATATCTTCTTTGTCCCTGTACGACAGGAGTTTTATGATGATGATGTCTCTGGGGGGTGCCCTGGCTGGAGATCTGGGTCGGAGCGCCCGGTGTGCCCTTTCCACCTGTATCTCTTCTGCTTCTGGTGAGTTTCTGAGGAATTTAAAAAATTCTTAGATATATTGGTTAATGTCAGGCGGATTCACTGCTTCAGGTACACCACGGAGACGCAGGTTATTCCGTCTGCTCCTATTGTCCAGATCTTCGATTCTGTCAGTCAATGATTGCACTGTAGCTTCTTGTGATTGTATGCAGCTAGCTTGTTGCTGTAGATCTGAGCGCATAATTTCTTGCGCTTCTTCTACTTGCGCCACTTTGCGGTCCACCATCATGATATCTTTTTTAAGCTCCCCAAACATAAGCTTAACATCTACCATGGCCTCTTTGATGTAATTTTTAGACGACAAATGCCTGATATCTTCCTTAGTAACATAGCTAGATTGTTCAGGTTCTGCACACCATGTTTACACGGCAGCTGTCTGTTTGCTACTTGCTGGCACTTCCCTGTTTGCACCTGGGGCTGTCTCAGAAGAGATCAGATAGTGTTCCATGTTAGAGGATTGAGACCCTTTAGAGGGTTTTGAGCTTTTCCTAGCAGCCATTTCCAGTTTTAAGGTGATAAGGGGCTCAGTGACCACTTCTATCTTTGCCCCTTTGTTATTTATTCAGCAGACTTGGTGTATCATGTACAGGAGGCTCTGTCTCAGTATTTAAAACATTTGCATTTGTAAGTACAGTTCTTATGAAAGTCACAAATGAGTAAGCCCCACACCAATCAGCCTGCTATGGCCAGCAATAAAAATGTTTTCCCCTTAACACTTATAGGGCAATTTTGTGAACACTGCAAGTTTATATGTGTCACCCGGTTATATCAGCACAGGCAGCTCTGGCTTCTCCCCTCTGTGTAAAGGCCAGCAATCACTAAGGGCAGTCTGTGTATTCCAAAAATATCAGCCCTTCACACAGAAAAAAAAAAGAAACAATTCGCTCACCAGGGCTGTAGATCGGGAATCCCCTTCTAATATTGTGGTGGATGTTGTAGCTGTTTCGCGCCTCTTGGCTGAATCAGCAGCTGCGTCTCAAGTTGTGTAAGGCCCTAAGTTAAGGCCCGCTCCAGTCCCGCTGTTCCGGTCAGTGCACTGCGGGTATATGAGGCTCCAGTCAGGACAAGCAAGCGGCAGCAGCCCAGCTCGGTCCCCCAGGCCAGTCCGGTATCTCCGACCCCCTCCACCAATGCGGTCCCACTCCTCAGGATCCGGTGCAACAATAAGGTACTTCTGAGATCCCAGACCCCCCTCCGGTCCACAGTTGAGGGTCTAAGGGATCAATCTGTAGCTACCACCTTCAGAGATATTATATATAGATTTTATGTGGTTCTTATAGGCTGTGGGTCAATCTCAGTGATGTGCAGTCACTAGAGGCAGGTGAGGCAGTGCTTCACCTCTCATATGGGCAAAAATATATATTTTTTTTATTGGCTTTAAAAAAAATTTTTAATTTTTTTTTCCCTAGCATTTTTTTCTCTCACAGCTATATGTTGTGCAATGGAGAGGCACAAGCTGGTCTGCCCACCATTACACAACATTCTGCACCACCTACTGGATGAAAGTGGTTAAGATCATTGCATGGCCCATAAGTGCTTTATTTGAGGCAGTCCTATTTGGGCTGAACCAATCCAGCGAGAGGCATTAGTAAGTGGAACATAGGGTTGGGGCTGGATGTTAAATTATATAAAACAAAACAAAAACGCAAAAAAACAACTTTCATATATTTTGTTGCTGTCCTGTGAACCTGCTAGCTTTGCTAAAGTGAAAAAGAGAGTTCTGTTCTTCCCCTCTAAGTGCAGTGGAATGTGCCACTGTCACTTCCTGAATCCTTACAGAGGAGGAAGAGAGGCACAGAGAGCAGTGTTTCAGCCACATCTTATTAAAGTAAGATTTTACTGAAAGGGATTCTGTTAGTGAAAATGATAATTTCTCCAACATAGGTGTGTCCGGTCCACGGCGTCATCCTTACTTGTGGGATATTCTCTTCCCCAACAGGAAATGGCAAAGAGCCCAGCAAAGCTGGTCACATGATCCCTCCTAGGCTCCGCCTACCCCAGTCATTCTCTTTGCCGTTGTACAGGCAACATCTCCACGGAGATGGCTTAGAGTTTTTTAGTGTTTAACTGTAGTTTTTATTATTCAATCAAGAGTTTGTTATTTTAAAATAGTGCTGGTATGTACTATTTACTCAGAAACAGAAAAGAGATGAAGATTTCTGTTTGTATGAGGAAAATGATTTTAGCACCGTAACTAAAATCCATGGCTGTTCCACACAGGACTGTTGAGAGCAATTAACTTCAGTTGGGGGAACAGTGTGCAGTCTCTTACTGCTTGAGGTATGACACATTCTAACAAGACGATGTAATGCTGGAAGCTGTCATTTTCCCTATGGGATCCGGTAAGCCATGTTTATTAAGATAGTAAATAAGGGCTTCACAAGGGCTTATTAAGACTGTAGACTTTTTCTGGGCTAAATCGATTCATTATTAACACATATTTAGCCTTGAGGAATCATTTATTCTGGGTATTTTGATATGATTATATCGGCAGGCACTGTTTTAGACACCTTATTCTTTAGGGGCTTTCCCTAATCATAGTCAGAGCCTCATTTTCGCGCCGGTATGGCGCACTTGTTTTTGAGGACAGCATGGCATGCAGCTGCATGTGTGTGGAGCTCTGATACATAGAAAAGTCTTTCTGAAGGCATCATTTGGTATCGTATTCCCCTTTGGGCTTGGTTGGGTCTCAGCAAAGCAGATTCCAGGGACTGTAAAGGGGTTAAATATAAAAACGGCTCCGGTTCCGTTATTTTAAGGGTTAAAGCTTCCAAATTTGGTGTGCAATACTTTTAAGGCTTTAAGACACTGTGGTGAAATTTTGGTGAATTTTGAACAATTCCTTCATACTTTTTCGCAATTGCAATAATAAAGTGTGTTTAGTTTAAAATTTAAAGTGACAGTAACGGTTTTATTTTAAAACGTTTTTTGTGCTTTGTTATCAAGTTTATGCCTGTTTAACATGTCTGAACTACCAGATAGATTGTGTTCTGACTGTGGGGAAACCAAGGTTCCTTCTCATTTAACTATATGTATTTTATGTCATAAAATTTTTTTTAGTAAAAATGATGCCCAAGATGATTCCTCAAGTGAGGGGAGTAAGCATGGTACTGCATCATCCCCTCCTTCGTCTACACCAGTCTTGCCCATACAGGAGGCCCCTAGTACATCTAGTGCGCCAATACTCCTTACTATGCAACATTTAACGGCTGTAATGGATAATTCTATCAAAAACATTTTAGCCAATATGCCCACTTATCAGCGAAAGCGCGATTGCTCTGTTTTAGAAAATTCTGTAGAGCATGAGAACGCTGATGATATGGTTTCTGAAGGGCCCCTACACCAGTCTGAGGGGGCCAGGGAGGTTTTGTCTGAGGGAGAAATTTCAGATTCAGGAAACATTTCTCAACAAGCTGAACCTGATGTGATTACTTTTAAATTTAAGTTGGAACATCTCCGCGCTCTGCTTAAGGAGGTGTTATCCAATTTGGATGATTGTGATTATCTGGTCATTCCAGAACCACTATGTAAAATGGAAAAGTTCTTAGAGGCCCCGGGGCCCCCCGAAGCTTTTCTTATATCCAAGCGGGTGGCGTACATTGTTAGTAAAGAATGGGACAGGCCCGGTATACCTTTAGTACCTCCCCCCATATTTATAAAATTGTTTTCCTATAGTCGACCCCAGAAAGGACTGATGGCAGACAGTCCCCAAGGTCGAGGGGGCGGTTTCTACTCTACACAAGCGCGCCACTATACCCATAGAAGATAGTTGTGCTTTCCAAGATCCTATGGATAAAAAATTAGAAGGTCTGCTAAAGATGTTTGTTCATCAAGGTTCCCTTCTACAACCAATTGCATGCATTGTCCCTGTCACTGCAGCCGCGTGTTTCTAGTTTGATGAGCTAGGAAAGGCGATTATTAGTAATTCTTCTTCTTATGAGGAGATTATGGACAGAATTCGTGCTCTTAAATTGGCTAATTCTTTCACCCTAGACGCCACCTTGCAATTGGCTAGGTTAGCGGCGAAAAAATTCTGGGTTTGCTATTGTGGCGCAGAGCGCTTTGGTTAAAATCTTGGGCAGCGGATGCGTCTTCCAAGAACAAATTGCTTGACATTCCTTTCAAGGGGAAAACACTCTTTGGCCCTGACTTGAAAGAGATTATCTCTGATATCACTGGGGGCAAGGGCCACGCCCTTCCTCAGGATAGGTCTTTTCAAGACCAAAAATAAACCTAAGTTTCGTCCCTTTCGCAGAAACGGATCAGCCCCAAGGGCTACGTCCTCTAAGCAGGAAGGTAATACTTCTCAAGCCAATCCAGCCTGGAGACCTATGCAAGGCTGGAGCAAAGGAAAGCAGGCCAGGAAACCTGCCACTGCTACAAGACAGCATGAAATGCGGGCCCCCGATCCGGGACCGGATCTGGTGGGGGGCAGACTCTCTCTCTTCGCTCAGGCTTGGGAAAGAGATGTTCTGGATCCTTGGGCGCTAGAAATAGTCTCCCAAGGTTATTCTCTGGAGTTCAAGGGGCTTCCTCCAAGGGGGAGGTTCCACAGGTCTCAGTTGTCTTCAGACCACATAAGAAGACAGGCATTCTTACATTGGGTAGAAGACCTGCTAAAAATGGGAGTGATTCATCCTGTTCCATTAGGAGAACAAGGGATGGGGTTCTACTCCAATCTGTTCATAGTTCCCAAAAAAGAGGGAACGTTCAGACCAATCTTAGATCTCAAGATCTTGAACAAGTTTCTCAAGGTTCCATCGTTCAAGATGGAAACCATTCGAACACTTCTTCCTTCCATCCAGGAAGGTCAATTCATGACCAAGGTGGATTTCAAGGATGCGTATCTACATATTCCTATCCACAAGGAACATCATCGGTTCCTAAGGTTTGCATTCCTGGACAAGCATTTCCAGTTCGTGGCATTTTCTTTCGGATTAGCCACTGCTCCTAGGATTTTCTCATAGGTACTAGGGTCCCTTCTGGCGGTGCTAAGACCAAGGGGCATTGCTGTAGTACCTTACTTGGACGACATTCTGATTCGAGCGTCGTCCCTTCCTCAAGTAAAGGCTCACACGGACATTGTCCTGGCCTTTCTCAGATCTCACGGATGGAAAGTGAACGTGGAAAAGAGTTCTCTATCTCCGTCAACGAGGGTTCCCTTCTTGGGAACTATAATAGACTCCTTAGAAATGAGGATTTTTCTGACAGAAGCCAGAAAAACAAAACTTCTAGACTCTTGTCGGATACTTCATTCCGTTCCTCTTCCTTCCATAGCACAGTGCATGGAAGTGATAGGTTTGATGGTAGCGGCAATGGACATAGTTCCTTTTGTGCGCATTCATCTAAGACCATTACAACTGTTCATGCTCAGTCAGTGGAATGGGGACTATTCAGACTTGTCTCCGAAGATACAAGTAAATCAGAGGACCAGAGACTCATTCCGTTGGTGGCTGTCCCTGGACAACCTGTCACAAGGGATGACCTTCCGCAGACCAGAGTGGGTCATTGTCACGACCGACGCCAGTCTGATGGGCTGGGGCGCGGTCTGGGGATCCCTGAAAGCTCAGGGTCTTTGGTCTCGGGTAGAATCTCTTCTACCGATAAATATTCTGGAACTGGGAGCGATATTCAATGCTCTCAAAGCTTGGCCTCAGCTAGCGAGGGCCAAGTTCATACATCAACCATCAGGGGGGAACAAGGAGTTCCCTAGCGATGGAAGAAGTGACCAAAATCATTCTATGGGCGGAGTCTCACTCCTGCCACCTGTCTGCTATCCACATCCCAGGAGTGGAAAATTGGGAAGCGGATTTTCTGAGTCGTCAGACATTGCATCCGGGGGAGTGGGAACTCCATCCGGAAATCTTTGCCCAAGTCACTCAACCGTGGGGCATTCCAGACATGGATCTGATGGCCTCTCGTCAGAACTTCAGAGTTCCTTACTACGGGTACAGATCCAGGGATCCCAAGGCGGCTCTAGTGGATGCACTAGTAGCACCTTGGACCTTCAAACTAGCTTATGTGTTCCCGCCGTTTCCTCTCATCCCCAGGCTGGTAGCCAGGATCAATCAGGAGAGGGCGTCGGTGATTTTGATAGCTCCTGCGTGGCCACGCAGGACTTGGTATGCAGATCTGGTGAATATGTCATCGGCTCCACCATGGAAGCTACCTTTGAGAGACCTTCTTGTTCTAGGTCCGTTCGACCCACTCCAGCTGACTGCTTGGAGATTGAACGCTTGATCTTATCAAAGCGAGGGTTCTCAGATTCTGTTATTAATACTCTTGTTCAGGCCTGAAAGCCTGTAACCAGAAAAATTACCACATAATTTGGTATATCTGTTGGTGTGAATCTGCAGGATTCCCTTGGGACAAGGTTAAGATTCCTAAGAGTCTATCCTTCCTTCGAGAAGGATTGGAAAAAGGATTATCTGCAAGTTCCTTGATGGGACAGATTTCTGCCTTGTCTGTGTTACTTCACAAAAGCTGGCAGCTGTGCCAGATGTTCTAGCCTTTGTTCAGGCTCTGGTTAGAATCAAGCCTGTTTACAAAATTTTGACTCCTCCTTGGAGTCTCAACCTAGTTCTTTCAGTTCTTCAGGGGGTTCCGTTTGAACCCTTACATTCCGTTGATATTAAGTTATTATCTTGGAAAGTTTTGTTTTTGGTTGCAATTTCTTCTGCTAGAAGAGTTTCAGAATTATCTGCTCTGCAGTGTTCTTCTCCTTATCTGGTGTTCCATGCAGATAAGGTGGTTTTGCGTACTAAACCTGGTTTTCTTCCAAAAGTTGTTTCTAACAAAAACATTAACCAGGAGATAGTTGTGCCTTCTTTGTGTCCTAATCCAGTTTCAAAGAAGGAACGTTTGTTGCACAACTTGGATGTAGTTCGTGCTCTCAAATTTTACTTAGCAGCTACTAAGGATTTCAGACAAACTTTGTCTTTGTTTGTTGTTTATTCTGGTAAACGGAGAGGTCAAAAAGCAACTTCTACCTCTCTCTCCTTCTGGATTAAAAGCATTATCCGATTGGCTTATGAGACTGCCGGACGGCAGCCTCCTGAAAGAATCACAGCTCACTCCACTAGGGCTGTGGCTTCCACATGGGCCTTCAAGAACGAGGCTTCTGTTGATCAGATATGTAAGGCAGCGACTTGGTCTTCACTGCACACTTTTTCTAAATTTTACAAATTTGATACTTTTGCTTCTTCTGAGGCTATTTTTGGGAGAAAGGTTTTGCAATCCGTGGTGCCTTCCATTTAGGTGACCTGATTTGCTCCCTCCCTTCATCCGTGTCCTAAAGCTTTGGTATTGGTTCCCACAAGTAAGGATGACGCCGTGGACCGGACACACCTATGTTGGAGAAAACAGAATTTATGTTTACCTGATAAATTACTTTCTCCAACGGTGTGTCCGGTCCACGGCCCGCCCTGGTTTTTTTAATCAGGTCTGATAATTTATTTTCTTTAACTACAGTCACCACGGTAACATATGGTTTCTCCTATGCAAATATTCCTCCTTAACGTCGGTCGAATGACTGGGGTAGGCGGAGCCTAGGAGGGATCATGTGACCAGCTTTGCTGGGCTCTTTGCCATTTCCTGTTGGGGAAGAGAATATCCCACAAGTAAGGATGACGCCGTGGACCGGACACACCGTTGGAGAAAGTAATTTATCAGGTAAACATAAATTCTGTTTTAATGAATGTGGTTTAGTGTTTGTTTACTCTTTTACAGCAGGGTCGTTTTTGTATTTTGTTTACTCAAACTTTACACCCACTAACTTAGCAGCTTGCCTCTGTACTTCACACTAAATTATAGACTCATTTTCTGAACTCTCTGTAGCTCTGCTGTTTTATTACTTTAAAATGCAGTGGTCCCTCTCTCCCCCCCTTGTGTGTGTGTGTGTGTCTCTCTCTCTATCTATCCATCTCTCTCAGTCTCCTTATGTGTTGTTCTCCCCCATGGTCTCTTTCTCTCTATGTCTCTCTTCCTCCCCCTCTGACTCTCATCCCTTATGTAATGAAAGAATCTATAAGCATAATTTGCAGCATTAAAGTAAAAAGTATGTTTTAAACATATTTTAATGGGTATGGATTTCTAGATCTCATAATCAGAGCAAGCATTGTGTTATCTGGCAAGAGTTTCTGTTACAATCCTTTTAGACTAAAATCAGATGTTTACTAAGTTGACCAGTTTTCCAAGACACCATTTAAAGGGACATGAAACCCATATGAAACCCATATGCAAATTTAAATAACTTTCCAATTTACATCTAATATCTAATTTTCTTCATTCTTTTGATGTCCTTTGTTGAAAATCATATCTAAATATGCTCAGTAGCTGCTGATTGGTGGCTGCACATAGATACCTCATGTGATTGGCTCACCCATGTGCATTGCTATTTCTTCAACAAAGGATATCTAAAGAATGAAGGAGTATCCTAACCACTGCCTCACCAGCCTCTGACGTCACTGCACGTCACTGGTCAATCTAATCCTTCTGTAAGAGCTTTGAGGCTTCAGAGCTCAACTAATGTGTGGCCATCAGCAAGCGTGGCCAGGCTCCGCCCTCCATTTAAATAATTTTTATTACCACAAACAAGTTTTTGAAGATATCAGAAAAATGTTGCACTTTTATTATTTAAAGGCACAGTTCAGTTTTTTTGCATTAACATTTTTGTCTATATAATTTGAATTCAGAGCTCAATATTTTAAGCAAAGAACGACTATTATTACTATTGCTAGTCTGTTTAACATGTCTGAAACTGAGGAAACTCCTTGTTCTATGTGTTTAGATGCCACTGTGGAACCCCCTCTGATTTTTTGTCCCTCGTGTACTGAGAGGGCCTTACAATGTAAAGCACAGGTTTTATGTAAAGAAAATGTGTCTAAGGATGATTCTCATTCTTGGGAGAATCAGGGTATACCACCAAATTCTTCCCAAGCGTCACAACCTTTAACGCCCACCCAAGCAACGCATGGTTCTTCAACCGCGTCTAATTCATTTGCTCTGCAGGATATGGCTGCAGTTATGTCAACTACCCTTACAGAGGTATTATCTAAGTTGCCAGTGTTACAGGGAAAACGCAGTACGACAGAAGTCAATGTGAATACTGAGTCCTCTGATGCTTTGTTAGCTATTTCCGATGTACCCTCACAGGGATCTGATTTGGGGGTCAGGGAACTTTCTGATTCGGGAAGTGTTACCTCAGACGGAGTCGGACGTCATGTCCTTTAGATTTAAGCTTGAACACCTCTGCCTGTTACTTCGGGAGGTTTTAGCGACTCTAGATGACTGTGACTCTATTGTGGTACCACCAGAGAAATTGTGTAAAATGGACAAATACTTAGAGGTACCTGCTTACACTGATGTTTTTCCAGTTCCTAAGAGAATTTCTGAGATTAAGAGGGAATGGGACAGCCTGGGTATCCCGTTCTCACCTTCTCCTAATTTCAAGAAAATGTATCCCATATCTGACACTGTTCGGGACTCTTGGCAAACAGTCCCTAAGGTGGAGGGAGCTATATCTACCCTGGCTAAGCGTACAACTATTCCTATTGAGGACAGTTGTGCTTTCAAAGACCGTATGGATAAGAAATTGGAGGGTCTTCTAAAGAAATTGTTTATTCATCAGGGTTTCCTTTTACAACCAACAGACTGCATTGTACCAGTTACCACTGCGGCGGCCTTCTGGTTTGATGCCTTAGAAGAGTCTCTTAAGACTGAGATTCCTTTAGAGGATATTTTAGATAGAATTAAGGCTCTTAAGCTGGCTAATTCTTTTATTACAGATGCCGCCTTTCAGATTGCCAAATTGGCGGCTAAGAATGCCGGTTTCCTATCTTAGCGCGTAGTGCATTGTGGTTAAAATCTTGGTCTTATCATAGAAGAAAAAACAAAGAGCGCATCCGGATTCAAGTGGGTTTATTTAACAAAGAAGCAATTGACACACAAATAGGATAACACTTACAAGATTCCAATTATAAAAGGCAGATAAAAAGGTGTTCAACTCGATGCTGACCGGACCAATAGCCACAAGCCCTCCAAGTGGTAGCTGGACCCCCACAGCAAACAGTTGTAGCAAGTATATTCAAAATTTCACCTATATGGTGTATAATTTAACCTCAACGCGTTTCTCCCGTATAACGAACGGGCTTTCTCAAGAGGACAGGTGAGTCTAACCTGTAATGTTGTTCTATATATGGATTTGATTAACCAATCAAATTTTGTCTCCATTCTAGGATAGCACACCCCTTTCTGTGTGCAATCCAGGTTTAACTATTTAACTTCTAATCCACACATTAAAAGATACATAAAATTGCGAGACAAAGATAACTTAAAATTGTACAGAAAAATGATTATCATTTCATAATATTGATAAATTGAAATATGTTAAAACATAAGCATGTGTAAGATATTAAAAAATAAATACATTTAAACACAGTATAAAATAACCTATGCATACTAAAAGATGATGAACCATGCATTAAAATTGTCTACTAAAATTTGCTAATTAAAATACAACTTAATACAGGTTTCGAGTTTAAATGTGCTAAATATTCTAACATAATACGTATATACAGGGATATTGTCTGTCAGCCAGCCATTGTGCTTACATGTGTGCTGCCACATCTATGTCAATATTCAGCCCCAATGGAGTCAAACATTTCATCTTATAGATCCATAAAGTTTCTAATTTACGCAGTTTAAGGAGTCTGTTACCCTCTTTAGGAGGCACCCAATCTATGACCTGTATACGTAAACTACTGGGGTTACAGTTATGTGCCTCCATGAAATGCCTGGGCACACTATGTTTGGGATATTTCTCTTTAATGTTATTTATATGCTCATATACTCTCCTCTTTATTTTTCTTTTCGTGCGGCCTATATAATACAGGCCACACCCACACTCAAGGAGATACACTACATATGTAGAATGACAGTTACTCCTGATCTTGATGTTAAACTGTTGTGAGTGATCAGAATTCGTAAATGTAATAGAGTTGTTTATGTGTTGGCACATGACACAATTTTTCTTTCCACACTAAAAGGTTCCTTTCTTACCCGTCAGCCAGCAGGAGTTATTAGTTTTGTTTTCCATTGGTCTTTTCAATCTGCTAGGGGCTAAAATGTTTTTAAGATTTTTCGCTTTCTTGAATGTTAACTCTGGATTGTTTCCTAGTTGGCTTCCTAAAATGGGATCAGCCTTTAAAATAGACCAATGTTTATTAAGGATCTTTCTAATTTGTTTTGCTCCCTCATTATATGTTGTTATAAACCTTATAGTTGTCTCCCCCTCCTTTTTTGAGTGGCTACTATTTCCATTTTTCTTATTTATCAATAAATCTTTCCTATCCTTTTGCAGAGCTTTTTCTTTTGCAACTCCCAAAAGTTTCTTGTCATAACCTTTCCGAATTAGTTTATTTTCTAATATTTCTGATTCCAACTGAAAATTGTTTTCGTGAGTACAGTTCCTACGCATACGGAGGAACTGGCTATAAGGGATATTTTGTTTCCAGTTCTTTTTATGTGCGCTGGAATAATCTATAAAGCTGTTTCTTTCCGTCTTTTTTCTAAAGTTGGTAACTGCAATTTTATTGGATTCATCTTTATACAGAATTAAGTCCAGGAATTCAATGGATACACTCGAATGATTCCCAGTGAATTTCAAATTAAATTCATTATTATTAATGTAACCATAGAAGTCCTGGATCTCAGATTCATTGCCCTGCCATAAGATGATAATATCATCGATAAAGCGACTATATTGTATAATATTTCTATCAAAGGCATTTTCTGCCCATATGTACTTATTTTCAAAGTGATTCATATAAAGGTTCGCATATGAGGGTGCGAAAGTCGTCCCCATCGCGGTCCCGTTTGTTTGTAAATATATTGAATCTTCGAAGTTAAAATAATTATGGGACAATATGAATCTAATGCTATCACTCAAAAACTTAGCATGTTCGGGCGGAAAGTTGGATCTCGTGAGTGCCAATTTGATTGCTTCGACACCCAAATCGTGGGGGATACAAGTGTACAGAGCAGAAACATCACACGTTATCCAAAACATGTTCTGTTCCCACTCTAACCCTTCAAATTTGTTTATCACTTCCTGAGTATCTTTTAAAAAGGCTCTTGTTTCACTCACTAGAGGTTGTAAATAAAAGTCTACATATTTGGATAAGTTATCGCAAAGTGAGCCGATCCCAGACACAATGGGTCTTCCCGGCGGGTTGGCTACATCTTTGTGGACCTTTGGTAAGTGATAAAACAAAGATGTAGTAGGAAAAGGGTTTGATACAAATCTGAACTCATCATTATTTAAGATACCATCTGATTTTGCTCTTGCCAATAGTTTCTCTAATTCTTTACTAAAGGCGACGGTGGGATCAAATTTTAAAATTTTATAGATAGATTTGTCATTGAGGAGGTTAAATGCTTCCCTCATGTAATGGTCTCTCTTTTGTATGACAATACCGCCGCCCTTATCGGCAGAGCGGATTACAATGTCCCTATTATTGCTAAGATTTTCTAAAGCCTTTCTTTCTAAAATTGTCAAATTATCGTTGTGCTTATTAATAAAACTATTATCATCTTTGAAGGCTATTTCTAAATCTTTAAGTACCAGTTTAGTAAAAAGGGGTATCTGTTCCCCTTGTGACCCTATAGGGTTAAATGTAGATTTACCCTTAAAATTTGAATGTTTGATTTCAGGTCCCAAATCATGTAGAGAGATATTAAGAAGTTCCTCTATTCCTATATTGTCGTCAATCATAGCCCCATTACTATA
>NC_069501.1:1019549001-1019559422 GCF_027579735.1 Bombina bombina
CCGTGTACACCTTCAATTGCGCATGCGTTAGTTATCAATGCACATCACCGCTTCACCGCCAATAGACAGAATGTTAAAATGCAATACATTTTAGGGGCCACTAAAGTGAGCATAGCAAGAGGCTGTTAGAAGCCATATCCTCTCACAACTGCCACTGTGAATTTATTACTCATTTTATAATGAGCGCTTCTCCGATCTAGGTATAAGTATGATTTGTAGGAAGTGCGCATGCGCGAAGTGTGAACGCGCGTCTAAACATAGATGAAGATTGCGGTAATTTAGGTTTTAACGCATGCGTATTAAGATTCTGTGACGTTTTGAAAACAGGATTGAAACCCCCGTGGTTGAATCTATGATTGGTTACAAGAGTGCATCTAAACCTGTCACTCAAATAGCGAGGATGGCGGGTGGAGGAATCTTAGTGCGATATCACTAATAAAAAGCTAATTTTCTCTTGTTAAGTGTATTCAGTCCACGGGTCATCCATTACTTATGGGATATATTCCCTTCCCAACAGGAAGTTGCAAGAGGATCACCCAAGTAGAGCTGCTATATAGCTCCTCTCCTCACATGTCATACCCAGTCATTCTCTTGCAACTCAACTAGATAGGACGTTGTGAGAGGTCTGTGGTGTTTTTTATACTTAGTTTATTTCTTCAATCAAAAGTTTGTTATTTTAAATGGCACCGGAGTGTGCTGTTTGTTCTCAGGCAGTATTTGGAAGAAGAATCTGCCTGCGTTTTCTATGATCTTAGCAGAAGTAACTAAGATCCACTGGCTGTTCTCGCACATTCTGAGGAGTGGGGTAACTTTCAGAAAGGGAATAGCGTGTGGGGAATCCTGCAAACAAGGTATGTGCAGTAAATTATTTTTCTAAGGAATGGAATTGACTAAGAAAATACTGCTGATACCGATGTAATGTAAGTACAGCCTTAAATGCAGTAGCGACTGGTATCAGGCTGATGAATGTATGTACAATAAGTAATTTTCTAAAGAATGGAATTGACTAAGAAAATACTGTTAATACTGAAGTAATGTATGAGCCTCAACTGCAGTAGAAGCGACTGGTAGCAGGCTTATTAATAACACTACCTAACTTTTTAAAAGTGCATGTTTAAAACGTTTACTGGCATGTTATTCGTTTTTTGTGAGGTACTTTGGTGATAAATCTTTTGGGGCATGATTTTCCACATGGCTGTCGTTTATTTCTACATAGAAACGGTTGTCTGATGTTTCCCACTGTTGTAATATGAGTGGGAGGGGCCTATTTTAGCGCTTTTTTGCGCAGTAAAAATTCAGTTTCAGTCTTCCTGTTTCTTCCTCCTTGATCCAGGACGTCTCTAGAGAGCTCAGGGGTCTTCAAAATTATTTTTGAGGGAGGTAATCAGTCACAGCAGACCTGTGACAGTGTGTTTGACTGTGATTAAAACGTTAATTGTTAAATTGATTATCCGTTTTTGGGTATTAAGGGGTTAATCATCCATTTGCTAGTGGGTGCAATGCTTTGCTGACTTAATACATTTACTGTGAAAATTTGGTTGCTATAACTGATTTGGTTCATTTGTGTGTTTTTTTTTTTTTTTTTAAATTCTTTTTATTGAGAGCCAACACATGAGTACAATAACCAACAGTTCCAGACATTATCATTAAGGTTACATCTATAGATACAGTAGGCCTACCATCCACTTCAAGATGATATTGTTCAGAACGTGACAGAGATTCAGTAGATAAAGAAGATACGGTACAGAACATAACAGAAGTGCAGTAGATCAATACATGACAAAAGGATAATCCGGATCATATGTTTAACGCTCTCATTTTATATTTTCATCCCCAACTAATCCCCGAACCCTCCCCCCAATCCCCGGAACACTACGTAAAACACAACCAAAACCTACACTAACAAATAAAACAAAACATCCCTATTCCCACAACCCCTCCAGTCGATACTTCAGCCCTCCTTGTTTGACGACAACACATTAACCTAAAATAAAACAAACTGGTCCCTCACTCTTTGCACTAATACTGAGGATTTTTAGGAGGCCTGAACATATGTGTTTGTACAGAGTGGTGTAGTGAAATTGTAAATTGTCTTTTCTACTGTTAGGAATCAAGGGGCTGTTACTGAGGTCAAAAATGAACAATTACAGAAAAGGAATTCAAAATTTGTAAGGGGTCTAAAATCGTGCGCAAATCTACTCTGGGGGGTAACAGTGACATTACATTGATTCAGTTAATGTAGACCTTGCAGGTATTTATAAGTTAATTCTGGCATCTTAGTGAGTATGTAGCATATGGAGGCATTTATAGGGCGGAACTTGCAAAGTAAGCAATTTCGGCAGATATATAAAGCAAAACCAAATAAGAACAAAATGTATTGGACAATTCGAAGTTGTACCAGATCTGAATGACAACAAAAATGTGGTGTGTCATGTGGTAGGTGTTAAATAAGAGTGCAAGACAGTGATTTCAAACATATGAGCAGTGTTGGCCAATTGCTAGTGATGTTGTCAAGGATTTTATCACTGCTTGCCCCCCAAACCTTCTAATTTTTAGCTTAATTAAACAAGGCCCAACAAAGAAAATAACAAAACATAAAGCAATTTTACACAGAGACAGACAGCTCTTTCTGCAAGGGTTAGGGCATGAGACATCTAACTGCCATCTGTGTGAGGTGTTCTGAAATACTAACAGCGACAATATTAGGCTTTATGAAAATTACACAGTGAGCTCAAAAGCAAATAGCCAGCAAGGCTGATAGAGTATAATAAAGCCAAGGTTATCAGAGATTTATGCGCTAATTGAGCAGACAGGATCATTTACCAGAGTCCCTAGGTAAACTCGCATGAGTCTCAAATACAGTGCAGATTCATGTGCGGCAGTTTACTAGTAAACCAAGATTATAAGATTAGGGAAAGGGAGTTTAGGAGGTTTTGCGTGATATAGACCAGGTACTAAAAAGTTAACCAGGTTGAGGTAAGGTATGACAACAAATTAACCTAAAATAAAAATAAGACAAACTGGTCCCTTCACTCTTTGCACTAATACTGAGGATTTTTAGGGGACTTGAACCTATGTATTTGTACAAAGTGGTGTAGTGAAATTGTAAATTGCCTTTTCTACTGTTAGGAATCAAGGGGCTGTTACCAAGGTCAAAATTGAACAATTACAGAATTGGACAGTGCGAAGTTGTACCGGATCTGAATGACAACAAAAATTGTGGTGCGTCATGTAGTAGGTGTTAAATGGGAGTGCAAGACAGTGATTTCAAACATATGAGCAGTGTTGGCCAAATACTAGTGATATTGTCAAGGATTTTTTCACTGTTTGCCCCCTACACCCTCTAGTTTAAGCTTAATTAAACAAGGCCCAACAAAGAGAATAACAAAACATAAGGCAATTTTACACAGAGACAGACAGCTCTTTCTGTAAGGGTTAAAGCATGATACATCTAACTGCCATCTGTGTGAGGTGTTCTGAAATACTAACAGCGGCAGTATTAGGCTTTATGAAAATTACACAGTGAGCTCAAAAGCAAATAGCTAGCAAGGCTGATAGAGTATACTAAAGCCAAGGTTATCAGAGATTTATGCGCTAATTGAGCAGACAAGATCAGTTACCAGAGTCCCTAGGTGAACTCGCATGAGAGTCTCAAATACAGTGTAGAGTCATGTGCGGCAGTTTATGAGCTGCAGTTGTTTCTCCATATTCAGGCATACTGACAGATGAGCATTGCATGCAGCCTATGCGGCAAGAACGTTAAACCTGAGAAAATAAGTATCGCTAGGGTCCTTCAGCAATATGCACAAGCTGCCTTATCAGTGTCCATGAGCTCTAACTTTTGTGAAAGGTTCGTAGGCCAGCCAATACCCTTAGCCAGGCGGATCCTACATTGCCTCCAGCGGTAGTACATCTTATGGGAACAGCAGTTCGGTGATCTCTGCAGGTCTGTGTCCTGCTCCTTCTTTACTCCATTGCGCCCTGTGTCTTTCCGGTATCTTGCAAATCTTGAGGTATAGTCATCCTCCATAGGGCTGATGTAAGAATATTCCACCTTGCAAGGGGGTTGCATCTTTATATCCCAAGCCATGATTAGTGGTGCTGGTAACTTAGCAGCCAGCGTTAGATATGTTACCTTCTTTGGAGGCTCCACGCCAGGATCCAAACAGTCCGATATTAGTGAAGCCTTATCCATGTCCTGCCGTGACAGTGAGTTCTCTGGAGGTACTGCCAGGTTAATAGGGAGGATTCCAAAGTGATTTGTTGTACGCAGCGCTTGTGTTTCTAGGAGAAGTTCCCCCATCACTGCAGTTAGGGAATTGAACAGTGGCATGAAGACCGCATCAAGGGAAGAAACAATGTACTCCATCTTGTTTAATGGAGTACGCAATTCTGCTGGAAAGCCTAATTGCTTGATTGGAGCTAAAACGACTTCTCAGTGGCCAAGAGTTGGAAATTCTTGATCCTGGAGGTTTTCCGGGCACGTCTCCTGCCAAGGGAAGAATGGATGGCTTAAGATTCGGCCACAATTTATCTTGCAGTTAGCAATCTTATACAGAGCAGTAAGATTCAGTGGCCATCTTGGTGAGCCGCCCACCGGAAGTCCTCGATTTGGTTCATTGTTATTTCAACTGTGACGATTTTTTTGTGCTTCTTAAAGGCGCAGTAGCGTTTTTTATATTGCTTGTAAATTTATTTGAAAGGATTTTCCAAGCTTGCTAGTCTCATTGCGAGTCTGTTTAAACATGTCTGACCCAGATGAATCTTTTTGTATCATTTTGTATCTGTATGTATCTGTATGTGTACTAAATGTATTGATGTCACTTTGAATAAAAGTCAAGTTATATCTGTAAAGAAATTATCACCAGACGACGAGGGGGAAGTTATGCCGACTAACTCTCCTCATGTGTCAGTACCTTCGCCTCCCGCTCAGGAGGCGCGTGATATTGTGGCGCCAAGTACATCAGAGAGGCCCATACAAATCACTTTGCAAGACATGGCTGCTGTTATGACAGAGGTATTATCTAAATTACCTGAATTAAGAGGCAAGCGCGATAGCTCTGGGTTAAGGACAGAGCGCGCTGATGATGTGAGAGCCATGTCTGATACTGCGTCACAATTTGCAGAACATGAGGACGGAGAGCTTCATTCTGTGGGTGACAGATCTGATCCAGGGAGACCGGATTCAGAGATTTCTAATTTTAAATTTAAGCTTGAGAACCTCCGTGTATTGATAGGGGAGGTATTAGCGGCTCTGAATGATTGTAACACGGTTGCAATTCCAGAGAAAATATGTAGGTTGGATAGATACTTTGCGGTACCGGTGTGTACTGACGTTTTTCCTATACCTAAAAGGCTTACAGAAATTATTAGCAAGGAGTGGGATAGACCCGGGGTGCCCTTTTCCCCTCCTCCAATATTTAGAAAAATGTTTCCAATAGACGCCACCACACGAGACTTATGGCAGACGGTCCCTAAGGTGGAGGGAGCAGTTTCTACTTTAGCTAAACGTACCACTATCCCGGTGGAGGATAGTTGTGCTTTTTCGGATCCAATGGATAAAAAATTAGAAGGTTACCTTAAGAAAATGTTTGTTCAACAAGGTTTTATCTTACAGCCCCTTGCATGCATTGCGCCTGTCACTGCTGCTGCGGCATTCTGGTTTGAGTCTCTGGAAGAGGCCATTCGCACAGCTCCATTGGATGAGATTATGGCCAAGCTTAAAGCACTTAAGCTAGCTAATGCATTTGTTTCTGATGCCGTTGTACATTTAACCAAACTAACGGCCAAGAACTCCGGATTCGCCATCCAGGCGCGCAGAGCGCTATGGCTTAAATCCTGGTCAGCTGACGTGACTTCTAAATCTAAATTGCTTAATATTCCTTTCAAAGGGCAGACCTTATTTGGGCCCGGCTTGAAAGAAATTATTGCTGACATTACTGGAGGTAAGGGTCATACTCTTCCTCAGGACAGGGCCAAATCAAAGGCCAAACAGTCTAATTTTCGTGCCTTTCGTAACTTCAAGGCAGGAGCAGCATCAACTTCCTCCGCTTCAAAACAGGAAGGACCTGTTGCTCGTTACAGACAGGGCTGGAAAACTAACCAGCCATGGAACAAGGGCAAGCAGGCCAGAAAGCCTACTTCTGCCCCTAAGACAGCATGAAGAGAGGGCCCCCTATCCGGAAACGGATCTAGTGGGGGGCAGACTATCTCTCTTCGCCCAGGCTTGGGCAAGAGATGTCCAGGATCCCTGGGCGTTGGAGATCATATCTCAGGGATATCTTCTGGACTTCAAAGCTTCTCGACTTCAAAGCTTCTCCCCCACAAGGGAGATTTCATCTTTCAAGGTTATCAGCAAACCAAATAAAGAAAGAGGCATTTCTACACTGTGTGCAAGACCTCTTAGTAATGGGGGTGATCCACCCAGTTCCGCGGACGGAACAAGGGCAAGGGTTTTACTCAAATCTGTTTGTGGTTCCCAAGAAAGAGGGAACCTTCAGACCAATCTTGGACCTAAAAATCTTAAACAAATTCCTAAGAGTTCCATCATTCAAAATGGAAACTATTCGAACCATCCTACCCATGATCCAAGAGGGTCAATACATGACCACAGTAGACTTAAAGGATGCCTACCTTCATATACTGATTCACAAAGATCATTATCGATACCTAAGATTTGCCTTTCTAGACAGGCATTACCAGTTTGTAGCTCTTCCCTTCGGGTTGGCTACGGCCCCGAGAATCTTTACAAAGGTTCTGGGCTCACTTCTGGCAGTTCTAAGACCACGAGGCATAGCGGTGGCTCCGTATCTAGACGACATCCTGATACAGGCATCAAGCTTTCAAATGGCCAAGTCTCATACAGAGATAGTTCTGGCATTTCTGAGGTCGCATGGGTGGAAAGTGAACGTGGAAAAGAGTTCTCTATCACCACTCACAAGAGTCTCCTTTCTAGGGACTCTTATAGATTCTGTAGAGATGAAAATTTACCTGACGGAGTCCAGGTTATCAAAACTTCTAAATGCTTGCCGTGTCCTTCATTCCATTCCACGTCCGTCAGTGGCTCAGTGCATGGAAGTAATCGGCTTAATGGTAGCGGCAATGGACATAGTGCCATTTGCGCGCCTGCATCTCAGACCGCTGCTATTATGCATGCTAAGTCAGTGGAATGGGGATTACTCAGATTTGTCCCCTCTGCTAAATCTGGACCAAGAGACCAGAGATTCTCTTCTCTGGTGGCTTTCTCAGGTCCATCTGTCCAAGGGTATGACCTTTCGCAGGCCAGATTGGACGATTGTAACAACAGATGCCAGCCTTCTAGGTTGGGGCGCAGTCTGGAACTCCCTGAAGGCTCAGGGATTATGGACTCAGGAGGAGAAACTCCTCTCAATAAATATTCTGGAGTTGAGAGCAATATTCAATGCTCTTCTAGCTTGGCCTCAGTTAGCAACACTGAGGTTCATCAGATTTCAGTCGGACAACATCACGACTGTGGCTTACATCAACCATCAAGGGGGAACCAGGAGTTCCCTAGCGATGTTGGAAGTCTCAAAGATAATTCGCTGGGCAGAGTCTCACTCTTGCCACCTGTCAGAGATCTACATCCCAGGCGTGGAGAACTGGGAGGCGGATTTTCTAAGTCGCCTGACTTTTCACCCGGGGGAGTGGGAACTTCATCCGGAGGTCTTCGCTCAACTGATTCATCGTTGGGGCAAACCAGATCTGGATCTCATGGCGTCTCGCCAGAACGCCAAGCTTCCTTGTTACGGATCCAGGTCCAGGGACCCGGGAGCGGGGCTGATAGATGCTCTGACAGCCCCTTGGGTCTTCAACATGGCTTATGTGTTTCCACCATTTCCGATGCTACCTCGACTGATTGCCAAGATCAAACAGGAGAGAGCATCGGTGATTCTGATAGCACCTGCGTGGCCACGCAGGACCTGGTATGCAGACCTAGTGGACATGTCGTCCTGTCCACCATGGTCTCTACCTCTGAGGCAGGATCTTCTAATACAAGGTCCTTTCAAACATCCAAACCTAATTTCTCTGAGGCTGACTGCATGGAGATTGAACGCTTGATTCTATCAAAGCGTGGCTTCTCGGAGTCAGTTATTGATACCTTAATACAGGCACGGAAGCCTGTTACCAGAAAAATTTACCATAAGATATGGTGTAAATATTTATATTGGTGCGAATCCAAGAGTTACTCATGGAGTAAGGTTAGGATTCCTAGGATATTGTCTTTTCTACAAGAGGGTTTAGAAAAGGGCTTATCTGCTAGTTCATTAAAGGGACAGATTTCTGCTCTGTCTATTCTCTTACACAAACGTCTGGCAGAAGTTCCAGACGTCCAGGCTTTTTGTCAGGCTTTGGCTAGGATTAAGCCTGTGTTTAAGACTGTTGCTCCTCCGTGGAGCTTAAACTTGGTTCTTAAAGTTCTTCAAGGGGTTCCGTTTGAACCCCTTCATTCCATTGATATTAAGCTTTTATCTTGGAAAGTTCTGTTTTTGATGGCTATTTCCTCGGCTCGAAGAGTCTCTTAGTTATCGGCCTTACATTGTGATTCTCCTTATCTGATTTTCCATTCAGACAAGGTAGTTCTGCGTACTAAACCTGGGTTTTTGCCTAAGGTAGTTTCTAACAGGAATATCAATCAGGAGATTGTTGTTCCATCATTATGTCCTAATCCTTCTTCAAAGAAGGAACGACTTTTGCATAATCTGGACGTAGTCCGTGCCCTGAAGTTCTATTTACAGGCAACTAAAGATTTTCGTCAAACTTCTTCCCTGTTTGTCGTGTACTCTAGTCAGAGGAGAGGTCAAAAAGCTTCGGCAACCTCTCTCTCCTTTTGGCTTCGTAGCATAATACGTTTAGCCTATGAGACTGCTGGACAGCAGCCCCCTGAAAGAATTACAGCTCATTCCACTAGAGCTGTGGCTTCCACCTGGGCCTTTAAGAATGAGGCCTCTGTTGAACAGATTTGCAAGGCTGCAACTTGGTCTTCGCTTCACACTTTTTCAAAATTTTACAAATTTGACACTTTTGCTTCTTCGGAGGCTGTTTTTGGGAGAAAGGTTCTACAGGCAGTGGTTCCTTCCGTTTAAGTTCCTGCCTTGTCCCTCCCATCATCCGTGTACTTTGGCTTTGGTATTGGTATCCCATAAGTAATGGATGACCCGTGGACTGAATACACTTAACAAGAGAAAACATAATTTATGCTTACCTGATAAATTTATTTCTCTTGTAGTGTATTCAGTCCACGGCCCGCCCTGTCTTTTAAGGCAGATCTAAATTTTAATTAAAACTCCAGTCACCACTGCACCCTATGGTTTCTCCTTTCTTTTCTTGTTTCGGTCGAATGACTGGATATGACATGTGAGGGGAGGAGCTATATAGCAGCTCTGCTTGGGTGATCCTCTTGCAACTTCCTGTTGGGAAGGGAATATATCCCATAAGTAATGGATGACCCGTGGACTGAATACACACTACAAGAGAAATAAATTTATCAGGTAAGCATAAATTATGTTTTTTGGGTAAATATAACAGTCATTGAAAAATGATGAATTAAACTTCAACTTATTTTTTATGCACATTAGTGTGACGTTCTCGGGGGGTGGTGACTTTACATTCACTTTAAGTTGTTATCTTGGAAGGTTTTATTTTTGGTTGCTATCTCTTCTGCTCGTAGAGTTTCCAGGTTTTCTGCGTTACAATGTGACTCGCCTTATCTTATTTTCCATTCTGATAAGGTGGTTTTACGTACCAAACCTGGTTTCCTTCCTAAGGTTGTTTCTAATAAGAATATTAATCATGAAATTGTTGTTCCTTCCTTGTGTCCTAATCCTTCTTCTAAGGAATTCCGTCAATCATCTTCATTATTCATTGTCTTTTCTGGAAAGCGTAGGGGCCAGATGGCTACGGCTACCTCTCTTTCTTTTTGGCTGAGAAGTATCATCCGTCTGGCATATGAGACTGCTGGACAGCAGCCTCCTGAAAGAATTATGGCTCATTCTTCTAGGACTGTGGCTTCCTCATGGGCATTTAAAAACGATGCTTCTCTTGAACAGATTTGCAAGGCTGCAACTTGGTCGTCTCTTCATACTTTTTCCAAATTTGATACTTTTGCTTCTTCTGAGGCTGGTTTTGGGAGAAAGGTTCTTCAAGCAGTGGTGCCTTCCGTTTAGGTTCCTGTCTTGTCCCTCCCTTTCATCCATGTCCTATAGCTTTGGTATTGTATCCCATAAGTAAGGATGAAATCCGTGGACTCATCATATCTTGTAAAAGAAAAGGAAATTTATGCTTACCTGATAAATTTATTTCTTTTACGATATGACTAGTCCACGGCCCACCCTGTCATTTCTAAGACAGGTATTTCTTTCATGTAATTAGCAAGAGTCCATGAGCTAGTGACGTACGGGATA
>NC_069501.1:1019683560-1019841376 GCF_027579735.1 Bombina bombina
GGTTTTGCAAGCCGTGGTGCCTTCCATCTAGGTGACCTGATTTGCTCCCTCCCATCATCCGTGTCCTAAAGCTTTGGTATTGGTTCCCACAAGTAAGGATGACGCCGTGGACCGGACACACCTATGTTGGAGAAAACAGAATTTATGTTTACCTGATAAATTACTTTCTCCAACGGTGTGTCCGGTCCACGGCCCGCCCTGGTTTTTTAATCAGGTCTGATAATTTATTTTCTTTAACTACAGTCACCACGGTATCATATGGTTTCTCCTATGCAAATATTCCTCCTTAACGTCGGTCGAATGACTGGGGTAGGCGGAGCCTAGGAGGGATCATGTGACCAGCTTTGCTGGGCTCTTTGCCATTTCCTGTTGGGGAGGAGAATATCCCACAAGTAAGGATGACGCCGTGGACCGGACACACCGTTGGAGAAAGTAATTTATCAGGTAAACATAAATTCTGTTTTTTTTATTTGATCGCATTTGGCGGTGAAATGGTGGCTTGAAATATACCAAAATGGGCCTAGATCAATACTTTGAGATGTCTTCTAAAAAAAATATATATACATGTCAAGGGATATTCAAGAATTCCTGAAAGATATCAGTGTTCCAATATAACTAGCGCTAATTTTGAAAAAAAGTGGTTTGGAAATAGCCAAGTGCTACTTGTACTTATTGCCCTATAACTTGCAAAAAAAGCAAAGATCATGTAAACATTGGGTATTTCTAAACTCAGGACAAAATTTAGAAACTATTTTCCATGGGTGTTTTTTGGTGGTTGTAGATGTGTAACAGATTTTGGGGGCCAAAGTTAGAAAAAATGTATTTTTTTTCCATTTTTTCCTAATATTTTATAATTTTTTTTATAGTAAATTATAAGATATGATAAAAATAATGGTATCTTTAGAAAGTCCATTTAATGGCGAGAAAAACGGTATATAATATGTGTGGGTACAATAAATGAGTAAGAAGAAAATTACAGCTAAACACAAACACCGCAGAAATGTAAAAATAGCCCTGGTCCTTAAGGGAAAGAAATTGAAAAATGGCCTTGGTCCTTAAGGGGTTAATTCTATGGTTTTCCTCACAGGAAATCTTTTCAAAGGTTCTTTGTTATCGTAGAGATTCATCTCCTACCTCCCTTTTCAGATCGACAATATACTCTCATATTCCATTACCTCTACTGATACTGTTTCAGTACTGGTTTGGCTATCTGCTATATGTGGATACTTAAGACACTCTCACCTATGGTTTAGCACTTTATGTATTAATATAAAGTTTTAAATATATGTATTGTACTTCTGTTTGCCATGAGTTAGATTTATGTATATTTCCTTTTGCACACTATCAGTTTTAAAATTGGGAAAATATTTAGGAAGTTGTTTTTTCTTATCTGGGGTATAGTCTTTTTCTTTAAATTGACTGCTTTTTCATTAAATTTTGCGGGTAAAATTGGCATTGCGAGGTCGCAAAATGCTGATATTTACTGCATGGTTTTTGGTGCAAGAATTTCTTTGGCGCTAAGGTACGTTTGGAGATGCAAATTCGTCATTTCTGGTGTCTTAGTTGATGCCAGGTTTCCTTGCACAAGGTTGCGTCCGCCATGACGCGAGTTGCGTCACTTCCGGATGTTAGTGGCAAAAAAACATAATTTATGTAAGAACTTACCTGATAAATTCATTTCTTTCATATTAACAAGAGTCCATGAGCTAGTGACGTATGGGATATACATTCCTACCAGGAGGGGCAAAGTTTCCCAAACCTTAAAATGCCTATAAATACACCCCTCACCACACCCACAAATCAGTTTAACGAATAGCCAAGAAGTGGGGTGATAAGAAAAAAAGTGCGAAGCATATAAAATAAGGAATTGGAATAATTGTGCTTTATGCAAAAAAAAAATCATAACCACCACAAAAAAGGGTGGGCCTCATGGACTCTTGTTAATATGAAAGAAATGAATTTATCAGGTAAGTTCTTACATAAATTATGTTTTCTTTCATGTAATTAACAAGAGTCCATGAGCTAGTGACGTATGGGATAATGACTACCCAAGATGTGGATCTTTCCACACAAGAGTCACTAGAGAGGGAGGGATAAAATAAAGACAGCCAATTCCTGCTGAAAATAATCCACACCCAAAAATAAAGTTTAACGAAAAACATAAGCAGAAGATTCAAACTGAAACCGCTGCCTGAAGAACTTTTCTACCAAAAACTGCTTCAGAAGAAGAAAATACATCAAAATGGTAGAATTTAGTAAAAGTATGCAAAGAGGACCAAGTTGCTGCTTTGCAGATCTGGTCAACCGAAGCTTCATTCCTAAACGCCCAGGAAGTAGATACTGACCTAGTAGAATGAGCTGTAATTCTCTGAGGCGGAATTTTACCCGACTCAACATAGGCAAGATGAATTAAAGATTTTAACCAAGATGCCAAAGAAATGGCAGAAGCTTTCTGGCCTTTCCTAGAACCGGAAAAGATAACAAATAGACTAGAAGTCTTACGGAAAGATTTCGTAGCTTCAACATAATATTTCAAAGCTCTAACAACATCCAAAGAATGCAACGATTTCTCCTTAGAATTCTTAGGATTAGGACATAATGAAGGAACCACAATTTCTCTACTAATGTTGTTGGAATTCACAACTTTAGGTAAAAATTCAAAAGAAGTTCGCAACACCGCCTTATCCTGATGAAAAATCAGAAAAGGAGACTCACAAGAAAGAGCAGATAATTCAGAAACTCTTCTAGCAGAAGAGATGGCCAAAAGGAACAAAACTTTCCAAGAAAGTAATTTAATGTCCAATGAATGCATAGGTTCAAACGGAGGAGCTTGAAGAGCTCCCAGAACCAAATTCAAACTCCAAGGAGGAGAAATTGACTTAATGACAGGTTTTATACGAACCAAAGCTTGTACAAAACAATGAATATCAGGAAGAATAGCAATCTTTCTGTGAAAAAGAACAGAAAGAGCGGAGATTTGTCCTTTCAAAGAACTTGCGGACAAACCCTTATCTAAACCATCCTGAAGAAACTGTAAAATTCTCGGTATTCTAAAAGAATGCCAAGAAAAATGATGAGAAAGACACCAAGAAATATAAGTCTTCCAGACTCTATAATATATCTCTCGAGATACAGATTTACGAGCCTGTAACATAGTATTAATCACGGAGTCAGAGAAACCTCTTTGACCAAGAATCAAGCGTTCAATCTCCATACCTTTAAATTTAAGGATTTCAGATCCGGATGGAAAAAAGGACCTTGCGACAGAAGGTCTGGTCTTAACGGAAGAGTCCATGGTTGGCAAAATGCCATCCGGACAAGATCCGCATACCAAAACCTGTGAGGCCATGCCGGAGCTATTAGCAGAACAAACGAGCATTTTCTCAGAATCTTGGAGATTACTCTTGGAAGAAGAACTAGAGGCGGAAAGATATAGGCAGGATGATACTTCCAAGGAAGTGATAATGCATCCACTGCCTCCGCCTGAGGATCCCGGGATCTGGACAGATACCTGGGAAGTTTCTTGTTTAGATGAGAGGCCATCAGATCTATCTCTGGGAGCCCCCACATTTGAACAATCTGAAGAAATACCTCTGGGTGAAGAGACCATTCGCCCGGATGCAACGTTTGGCGACTGAGATAATCCGCTTCCCAATTGTCTACACCTGGGATATGAACCACAGAGATTAGACAGGAGCTGGATTCCGCCCAAACCAAAATTCGAGATACTTCTTTCATAGCCAGAGGACTGTGAGTCCCTCCTTGATGATTGATGTATGCCACAGTTGTGACATTGTCTGTCTGAAAACAAATGAACGATTCTCTCTTCAGAAGAGGCCAAAACTGAAGAGCTCTGAAAATTGCACGGAGTTCCAAAATATTGATCGGTAATATCACCTCCTGAGATTCCCAAACTCCTTGTGCCGTCAGAGATCCCCACACAGCTCCCCAACCTGTGAGACTTGCATCTGTTGAAATTACAGTCCAGGTTGGAAGAACAAAAGAAGCCCCCTGAATTAAACGATGGTGATCTGTCCACCACGTTAGAGAGTGTCGAACAATCGGTTTTAAAGATATTAATTGATATATCTTCGTGTAATCCCTGCACCATTGGTTCAGCATACAGAGCTGAAGAGGTCGCATGTGAAAACGAGCAAAGGGGATCGCGTCCGATGCAGCAGTCATAAGACCTAGAATTTCCATGCATAAGGCTACCGAAGGGAATGATTGAGACTGAAGGTTTCGACAAGCTGTAATCAATTTTAGACGTCTCTTGTCTGTTAAAGACAGAGTCATGGACACTGAATCTATCTGGAAACCCAGAAAGGTTACCCTTGTTTGAGGAATCAAAGAACTTTTTGGTAAATTGATCCTCCAACCATGATCTTGAAGAAACAACACAAGTCGATTCGTATGAGACTCTGCTAAATGTAAAGACTGAGCAAGTACCAAGATATCGTCCAAATAAGGAAATACCACAATACCCTGTTCTCTGATTACAGACAGAAGGGCACCGAGAATCTTTGTGAAAATTCTTGGAGCTGTAGCAAGGCCAAACGGTAGAGCCACAAATTGGTAATGCTTGTCTAGAAAAGAGAATCTCAGGAACTGATAATGATCTGGATGAATCGGAATATGCAGATATGCATCCTGTAAATCTATTGTGGACATATAATTCCCTTGCTGAACAAAAGGCAATATAGTCCTTACAGTTACCATCTTGAACGTTGGTATCCTTACATAACGATTCAATAATTTTAGATCCAGAACTGGTCTGAAGGAATTCTCCTTCTTTGGTACAATGAAGAGATTTGAATAAAACCCCATCCCCTGTTCCGGAACTGGAACTGGCATAATTACTCCAGCTAACTCTAGATCTGAAACACAATTCAGAAATGCTTGAGCTTTCACTGGATTTACTGGGACACGGGAAAGAAAAAATCTCTTTGCAGGAGGTCTCATCTTGAAACCAATTCTGTACCCTTCTGAAACAATGTTCTGAATCCAAAGATTGTGAACAGAATTGATCCAAATTTCTTAACCTGCCCCCTACCAGCTGAACTGGAATGAGGGCCGTACCTTCATGTGAACTTAGAAGCAGGCTTTGCCTTTCTAGCAGGCTTGGATTTATTCCAGACTGGAGATGGTTTCCAAACTGAAACTGCTCCTGAGGACGAAGGATCAGGCTTTTGTTCTTTGTTGAAACGAAAGGAACGAAAACGATTGTTAGCCCTGTTTTTACCTTTAGATTTTTTATCCTGTGGTAAAAAAGTTCCTTTCCCACCAGTAACAGTTGAAATAATAGAATCCAACTGAGAACCAAATAATTTGTTTCCCTGGAAAGAAATGGAAAGTAGAGTTGATTTAGAAGCCATATCAGCATTCCAAGTCTTAAGCCATAAAGCTCTTCTGGCTAAGATAGCCAGAGACATAAACCTAACATCAACTCTAATAATATCAAAAATGGCATCACAGATAAAATTATTAGCATGCTGGAGAAGAATAATAATATCATGAGAATCACGATTTGTTACTTGTTGCGCTAGAGTTTCCAACCAAAAAGTTGAAGCTGCAGCAACATCAGCCAATGATATAGCAGGTCTAAGAAGATTACCTGAACACAGATAAGCTTTTCTTAGAAAAGATTCAATTTTTCTATCTAAAGGATCCTTAAACGAGGTACCATCTGACGTAGGAATGGTAGTACGTTTAGCAAGGGTAGAAATAGCCCCATCAACTTTAGGGATTTTGTCCCAAAATTCTAACCTGTCAGGCGGAACAGGATATAATTGCTTAAAACGTTTAGAAGGAGTAAATGAATTACCCAATTTATCCCATTCTTTGGAAATTACTGCAGAAATAGCATTAGGAACAGGAAAAACTTCTGGAATAACCGCAGGAGCTTTAAAAACCTTATCCAAACGTATAGAATTAGTATCAAGAGGACTAGAATCCTCTATTTCTAAAGCAATTAGTACTTCTTTAAGTAAAGAGCGAATAAATTCCATCTTAAATAAATATGAAGATTTATCAGCATCAATCTCTGAGATAGAATCCTCTGAACCAGAAGAGTCCAAAGAATCAGAATGATGGTGTTCATTTAAAAATTCATCTGTAGAGAGAGAAGATTTAAAAGACTTTTTACGTTTACTAGAAGGAGAAATAACAGACAAAGCCTTCTTTATGGATTCAGAAACAAAATCTCTTATGTTATCAGGAACATTCTGCACCTTAGATGTTGAGGGAACTGCAACAGGCAATGGTACATTACTAAAGGAAATATTATCTGCTTTAACAAGTTTGTCATGACAATTATTACAAACAACAGCTGGAGGAATAGCTACCAAAAGTTTACAGCAGATACACTTAGCTTTGGTAGATCCAGCAGGCAGTGATTTTCCTGTAGTATCTTCTGGCTCAGATGCAACGTGAGACATCTTGCAATATGTAAGAGAAAAAACAACATATAAAGCAAAATAGATCAAATTCCTTATAAGACAGTTTCAGGAATGGGAAAGAATGCCAAATATCAAGCTTCTAGCAACCAGAAGCAAATGAAAAATGAGACTGAAATAATGTGGAGACAAAAGCGACGCCCATATTTTTTAGCGCCAAATAAGACGCCCACATTATTTGGCGCCTAAATGCTTTTGGCGCCAAAAATGACGCCACATCCGGAACGCCGACATTTTTGGCGCAAAATAACGTCAAAAAATGACGCAACTTCCGGCGACACGTATGACGCCGGAAACGGAAAAGAATTTTTGCGCCAAAAAGTCCGCGCCAAGAATGACGCAATAAAATGAAGCATTTTCAGCCCCCGCGAGCCTAACAGCCCACAGGGAAAAAAGTCAAATTTTTGAGGTAAGAAAAATATGATAATTCAATGCATAATCCCAAATATGAAACTGACTGTCTGAAAATAAGGAAAGTTGAACATTCTGAGTCAAGGCAAATAAATGTTTGAATACATATATTTAGAACTTTATAAATAAAGTGCCCAACCATAGCTTAGAGTGTCACAGAAAATAAGACTTACTTACCCCAGGACACTCATCTACATGTTTGTAGAAAGCCAAACCAGTACTGAAACGAGAATCAGTAGAGGTAATGGTAAATATAAGAGTATATCGTCGATCTGAAAAGGGAGGTAAGAGATGAATCTCTACGACCGATAACAGAGAACCTTATGAAATAGACCCCGTAGAAGGAGATCACTGCATTCAATAGGCAATACTCTCTTCACATCCCTCTGACATTCACTGCACGCTGAGAGGAAAACCGGGCTCCAACTTGCTGCGGAGCGCATATCAACGTAGAATCTAGCACAAACTTACTTCACCACCTCCCTTGGAGGCAAAGTTTGTAAAAACTGATTTGTGGGTGTGGTGAGGGGTGTATTTATAGGCATTTTAAGGTTTGGGAAACTTTGCCCCTCCTGGTAGGAATGTATATCCCATACGTCACTAGCTCATGGACTCTTGTTAATTACATGAAAGAAATTTCATTTTGCATTGTGCGTCATAATTTAATTATTTAAACCCCCCTTCCTATTTGCCTCTTGCCTTTTTCTATGTCAGAGGGCTATGCTGTTTGCATTTTCCCCATTCCTGAAACTGCCATATAAGAAAATTGATAATTTTGCTTTATATGTTGTTTTTTTTCTCTTACATTTGCAAGATGTCTCAATCTGATCCTGTCTCAGAAACAACTGATGGAATCCTTCTGCCTGATAACAGTTCTACCAAAGCTAAGTGTATTTGTTGTAATTTAGTGGAGATTATATCTCAAGCTGTAATATGTAACAGTTGTCATGATACACTTTTACATGCAGAGAATGAATCCATCAGTGCTAGTAAAATGCCGGTTGTTCCTTCAACATCTAATGTACATGATATCCCTGTGAATGTAACAGATTTTATTGCTGATGCGATTCAGAAGGCATTGTCTGCTATTCCGCCTTCTAATAAATGTAAAAGGTCTTTTAAAACCTCTCATAAAGTTGATGAAATTTCAAATGACCGACAACATATTCTGAATTATCCTCCTCTGATGAGGATCTATCTGATTCAGAAGATCCTGCATCAGATATTGACACTGACAAATCTACTTATCTCTTTACGATGGAGTATATTCGTTCCTTGTTAAAAGATGTGTTGATTACTTTGGATATTGAGAAATCTAATCCTCTTGATACTAAAACTATTAAATGTTTAAATTCTGTTTATAAAACTCCTGTGGTTACTCCAGAGTTTTTTTCAGTTCCTGATGCGATTTCTGATATGATTTTAAAGGAATGGGATAGGCCTGGTGGTACTTTTATTCCTTCTTCTAGGTTTAAAAAGTTGTATCCTTTGCTAGCAGTTAATTGGAGTTTTGGGAAAAAATCCCCAAAGTTGATGGGCTATCTCTACTCTTGCCAAATGTACTACTATTCCTTTGGAAGATAGTACTTCTTTTAAGGATCCTTTAGATAGGAAACTTGAATCTTATCTAAGGAAAGCTTATTTATTTTCTGGCTATATTCTTAGGCCTGCTATATCTATGGCTGATGTTGCAGCTGCATCAACTTTTTGGTTGTAATGTTTAACGCAACAGGAAACAGATCCTGATTTGTTTAGCATTGTTCACTTACTTCAACATGCTAATCATTTGATCGGTGATGCCATTTTTGATATAATCAAAATTGATGTTAAATCTATGTTTCTTTTAAGAGATACGATGAGTCCACGGATTTCATCCTTACTTGTGGGATATCGCCTCCTGGTCAGCAGGAGGAGGCAAAGCGCTCCTCAGCAGAGCTGCATAAATAGCTCCTCCCTTCCCCCCCAACCCAGTCATTCTCTTTGCCTGTGTTAGTGATAGGAAGAGGTAAAGTGAGGTGCTAGTTTAGATTCTTCAATCAAGAGTGTTTCTTTTTTAAATGGTGCCAAAGTGTTCTATTTTACTATAGGGCAGCCTCTGGAGTTATAGCCTTTAAGGCTATGGGAACTGGTGGGGTTTTAGCTTCACTGCGCCTCCCATAATTGTGCTGCCCTTCTGTGGATGGTCTTAGAGAATTTTAACTAAGACCCTTCTGTCTTCACAGGACCTCAGGAGGAAGAGTGGACCTCTTGACACTGTGAGATTCTCATGCTGTACCTCAGCATGGAGGTAAGTGCAGTCTTTTCTTTCTGGGGCTCTGCAGCATATCTCAGAACTGACTGTACTCTGCCGTTTTCTATTAGGGGCTATGGGCTTAATGGCTTCCCTTCGACAGTATGTAGGTTCTCATTATTTTAAAAGAGAATGGGAACCGACATACTACTTTCTCCAGACATTCTGGCATTTAAGAAATTTAGCCTAGAAGCGCTGGGATATTTATATTAGTATTCAGTTGATCTGATCTGGTAACGGGCATGTCTCTATTTAATTTTATTGTAATCATAGAGTATGGCTGACGCTGGGGGTAGTGCCGGAGTTGGGGAACTGTTGTTCTATTAGACTCCGGTACATGGCGGTACTTTAATTGTTTTTGCCGGGTTTTTTGTTTTATATTTCCGTCCATGAAGGGCGTGGCTTAGTGTTCGCTTTTGACCGCGCAATTACTCCTCTGTAGGGTTCCGGATGGCAGCGTCTCCTCACGGCTCCTAAGTCCGCTTGTTACGAGTATCTTGCAAGCGATCTTAGGCACGCCGTTCTGGAGGAGATAGTATAGGTCACGTGGAGGCAGGTAGGAGCCGCAGCAGAGCTGCGGCGTGGTGACTGTTTTATTTATGGGATACCAGTGTGTTTTCTTTCATGTAATTGGCAAGAGTCCATGAGCTAGTGACGTATGGGATATATAATCCTACCAGGAGGGGCAAAGTTTCCCAAACCTCAAAATGCCTATGAATACACCCCACACCACACCCACAATTCAGTTTTACAAACTTTGCCTCCTATGGAGGTGGTGAAGTAAGTTTGTGCTAAGATTTCTACGTTGATATGCGCTTCTCAGCATTGTTGAAGACCGATTCCTCTCAGAGTACAGCGAATGTCAGAGGGACGTGAAGGGAGTATCACTTAGGAATACGATGATTTCCCTAACGGGGGTCTATTTCATAGGTTCTCTGTTATCGGTCATAGAGATTAATCTCCTACCTCCCTTTTCAGATAGACGATATACTCTCAATTTACCATTACCTCTACTGATAACTGTTTCAGTACTGGTTTGGCTATCTGCTATATGTGGATGGGTGTCTTTTGGTAAGTATGTTTTTTATTATTTAAGACATCTCAGCTATGGTTTGGCACTTTATGCATTTATATAAAGTTCTAAATATATGTATTGTACTTATATTTGCCATGAGTCAGGTTCATGTATTTCCTTCTGCAGACTGTCAGTTTCATATTTGGGGAAAATAAAAAATTTTTAAGAAATGTATTTCTTACCTGGGGTTTAGTCTTTTTTTTCAATTGACTACTTCTTTCAAATTGCGGGCGGTATTAGGCCCGCGGGTGCGTCAAATGCTAGACTTTATTGCGTCATTCTTGGCGCGAGAATTTTTTTGGCGCGAAGAATACGTCTGACACAACTTCGTCATTTCTGGCGTCATAGTTGACGCCGGAGCCTTACACACGGTTGCGTCATTAGTGACGCAAGTGTGTCATTTCCGGTTATTATTGGCGCCAAAAAAGTTTTAGTTACGTTGTGCGTCATACTTGGCGCCAAGCTTTTTCATTATTTTAATACCCCATTGATGTTTGCCTCTTGCCTTTTTCTCTATCAGAGGGCTATGCTTTTTGACTTTTTTTCCCATTCCTTAAACTGTCATATAAGGAAATTGATAATTTTGCTTTATATGTTGTTTTTTCTTTTACATTTTGCAAGATGTCTCAATCTGATCCTGCCTCAGAAGTTTCTGCTGGAACATTGCTGCCTGACATCGGATCTACCAAAACTAAGTGCATTTGTTGTAAGATTGTGGAAATTATTTCACCAAATGTCATTTGTAATAGTTTCATGATAAACTTTTACATGCAGATAGTGTGTCCATCAGTAATATTACATTGCCAGTTGCAGTTCCTTCAACTTCTAATGTACATGACATACCTATGAATTTTAAAGAATTTGTTTCTGATTCTATCCAGAAGGCTTTGTCTGCATTTCCACCTTCTATTAAACGTAAAAGGTCTTTTAAAACTTCTCATTCAGTTGATGAAATTTCAAATGACCAACAACATAATAATTTATCCTCCTCTGATGAGGATCTATCTGATACAGAAGATTCTTCCTCAGACATTGACACTGACAAATCTACTTATTTATTTAAAATAGAGTATATGCGTTCTTTATTAAAAGAAGTGTTAATTACTTTGGATATTGAGGTAACCAGTCCTCTTGACCTTCAGTCTAATAAACGTTTAAATGCTGTTTTTATACCTCCTGTGGTTTCTCCAGTTGTTTTTCCTATTCCTGAGGCTATTTCTGATATGATTTCTAAGGAATGGAATAAGCCAGGTACTTCTTTTATTCCTTCTTCAAGGTTTAAAAAATTGTATCCTTTACCAGCAAATTCTATAGGGTTTTGGGAAAAAATCCCCAAAGTTGATGGGGCTATTTCTACTCTTGCTAAAAGTACCACTATTCCTATGGAAGATAGTACTTCCTTTAAGGATCCTTTAGATAGGAAGCATGAATCTTATCTAAGGAAGGCCTATTTATATTCAGGTCATCTTCTCAGACCTGCAATTTCTTTGGCTGATGTTGCGGCTGCATCAACTTTCTGGTTGGAGAATTTAGCTCAACAAGAATTGGATTCTGACATATCTAGTATTATTCGATTACTGCAATATGCTAATCATTTTATTTGTAATGCCATTTTTGATATCAAAATTGATGTTAGATCCATGTCTTTAGCTAGAAGAGCTTTGTGGCTTAAATCTTGGAATGCTGATATGACATCTAAATCTAGATTACTATCTCTTTCGTTCCAAGGTAATAATTTATTTGGTTCTCAGTTGGATTCTATTATTTCAACTGTCACTGGGGGAAAGGGAGTTTTTCTACCTCAGGATAAAAAACCTAAGGGTATATCTAAGGCTTCTAACCGTTTTCGTTCCTTTCGTCAAAATAAGGAACAAAAACTGAATCCTTCCCCCAAGGAATCTGTTTCCGATTGGAAGCCTTCCTCAAATTGTAATAAATCCAAGCCATTTAAGAAACCAAAATCAGCCCCTAAGTCCGCATGAAAGTGCGGCCCTCATTCCAGCTCAGCTGGTAGGGGGCAGATTAAGGTTTTTCAAGGATATTTGGATAAATTCTGTCCAAAATCATTGGATTCAGAGCATTGTCTCTCAAGGGTATCAAATAGGATTCAGAGTAAGACCTCCTGTGAGAAGGTTTTTTCCTCTCACATATCCCAGCAAATCCAATAAAAGCTCAGGCTTTCCTGAAGTGTGTTTCAGACCTGGAGTCTTCAGGGGTAATCTTGCCAGTTCCTTTTCAGGAACAAGGTTTGGGGTTTTATTCAAATCTATTCATTGTCCCAAAGAAGGAAAATTTATTCAGACCAGTTCTGGATCTTAAAATTTTGAATTGTTATGTAAGAGTACCAACTTTCAAGATGGTGACTATAAGGACTATTCTGCCTTTTGTTCAGCAAGGACATTATATGTCCACAATAGACTTGCAGGATGCATACCTTCATATTCCGATTCATCCAGAACATTATCAGTTTCTGAGATTCTCTTTTCTAGACAAGCATTACTTTGTTGTTCTATCGTTTGGCCTAGCAACAGCTCCAAGAATCTTTTCAAAGGTTTTCTGTGCCCTGCAGGGTATTGTGGTGTTTCCTTATTTGGACGATATTTTGGTACTAGCTCAGTCTTTACGTTCTGCAGAATCTCACACAAATCAACTAGTGTTGTTTCTTCGGAAACATGGTTGGAGGATGAATTTACCAAAAAGTTTCTTGATTCCTCAGACAAGGGTCACCTTTTTAGGCTTCCAGATAAATTCAGTGTCCATGACTCTGTCTCTAACAGACGAGACGTTTTAAAATTGGTTGCAGCCTGCCGGCACCTTCAGTCACAGTCATTCCCTTCAGTGGCTATGTGCATGGAAGTTTTAGGTCTCATGACTGCAGCATCGGACGCGATCCCATTTGCTCATTTTCACATGAGACCTCTACAGCTTTGTATGCTAAACCAATGGTGCAGGGACTATACAAATATATCACAATTAATATCCTTAAAACCCAATGTACGACACTCTCTGACGTGGTGGATAAATCGCCATCATTTAGTTCAAGGGGCTTCTTTTGTTCGGCCAACCTGGACTGTGATCACAACAGATGCAAGTCTTTCAGGTTGGGGAGCTGTTTGGGGATCTCTGACAGCACAAGGGGTTTGGAAATCTCGAGGCGAGATTACCAATAAATATTTTTGAACTCCGTGCAATTCTCAGAGCTCTTCAGTATTGGCCTCTGTTAAAGAGAGAACCGTTCATTTGTTTTCAGACAGACAATATCACAACAGTGGCATATATCTATCATCAGGGTGGGACTCACAGTCCCCAAGCTATGAAAGAAGTATCTTGGATACTTGCTTGGGCGGAATCCAGCTCCTGTCTAATCTCTGCAGTGCATATCTCAGGTGTAGACAATTGGGAGGCGGATTTCTCAGCCGTCAGACTTTACATCCAGGGGAGTGGTCTCTCCATCCAGATGTGTTTTCTCAGATTGTTCAGATGTGGGGTCTTCCAGATATAGATCTCATGGCCTCTCATCTCAACAAGAAATTTCCCAGATACCTGTCCAGGTCCAGGGATGTTCAGACGGAAGCAGTGGATGCTCTGACACTTCCTTGGTGTTAAAATTCAAAGCGTATTCCAGCCACCAAGTTTTCTTAAAAGACCTTTATTTCACATAGGGTCCCAAACAAGCAGTTACAACATTTCAAGCCACACCAGGCTCTTAATAATGTATAATTAGATACACAGGTGTATGCCTTATATACCCTTACCTATTATTCTACATCCTGTGTTAGAATCCAACTGCACTACAGTGCCATCTTGTGGATGCAATAATTCAATGCAACTCCAAATTCAACACAGGAGGGGAATAAACACATAGATAAAATCACTTAAAAAGACATATACAACCAAGTACAAATTTAAAAAGAGGAACAATGCACAACAAAATTATTTCAATCAACTGATGTTATTTATGTTGTTAATAGAGAAAATGATTTTTATTTCTTTCATGTAATTGGCAAGAGTCCATGAGCTAGTGACATATGGGATACACAATCCTACCAGGAGGGGCGAAGTTTCCCAAACCTCAAAATGCCTATAAATACACCCCTCACCACACCCACAATTCAGTTTTACAAACTTTGCCTCCTATGGAGGTGGTGAAGTAAGTTTGTGCTAAGATTTCTACGTTGATATGCGCTTCTCAGCATTGTTGAAGCCCGATTCCTCTCAGAGTACAGCGAATGTCAGAGGGACGTGAAGGGAGTATCACCTATTGAATACGATGATTTCTCTAACGGGGGTCTTTTTCATGGGTTCTCTGTTATCGGTCGTAGAGATTCATCTCCTACCTCCCTTTTCAGATCGACGATATACTCTCAAATTTACCATTACCTCTACTAAGAACTGTTTTAGTACTGGTTTGGCTATCTGCTATATGTGGATGGGTGTCTTTTGGTAAGTATGTTTTCATTTACTTAAGACACTCTCAGCTATGGTTTGGCACTTTATGCAATTATATAAAGTTCTAAATATATGTATTGTACTTATATTTGCCATGAGTCAGGTTCATGTATTTCCTTCTGCAGACTGTCAGTTTCATATTTGGGAATATAAACACTTTAGGAAATTTATTTCTTACCTGGGGTTTAGTCTTTTTCAATTTGATTACTTTTTGCATTTGCGGGTATTAGGCCCGCGGGTGCGTCAAATGTTAGACTTTATTGCGTCATTTTTGGCGCGAACTTTTTTGGCGCGGAAAAATACGTTTTTGACGCAACTTCGTCATTTCCGGCGTCATACGTGACGCCGGGACCTTTCACACGGCGGCGTCATTAGTGACGCAAGTGTGTCATTTCCGGTCATTTTTGGCGCCAAAAAAGTTTACGTTGCGTTGTGCGTCATACATGGCGCCAATTTTTCTTCATTATTTCAATACCCCATTGTTGTTTGCCTCCTGCTTTCTTTTCTATCAAGAGGCCTATGCTTTTGCATTTTTTCCCATTCCTGAAACTGTCATTTAAGGAAATAGATAATTTTGCTTTATATGTTGTTTTTTCTCTTACATTGAGCAAGATGTCCCAATCTGATCCTGCCTCTGAAGTTTCTGCTGGAACATTGCTGCCTGACATCGGCTCTACCAAAGCTAAGTGCATTTGTTGTAAAATTGTAGAAATTATTCCACCGATTTCTCATTTGTAATAGTTGTCATGATAAACTTTTACATGCAGATAGTGTTTCTATCAGTAATAGTACATTGCCAGTTGCAGTTCCTTCAACTTCTAATGTGCATGATATACCTGTAAATTTTAAAGAATTTGTTTCTGATTCTATTATGAAGGCTTTGTCTGCATTTCCACCTTCTAAATGAATGGAATAAGCCAGGTACTTCCTTTATTCCTTCTTCAAGGTTTAAGAGATTGTATCCTTTACCAGCAAAATCTATAGAGTTTTGGGAAAAGGTCCCCAAAGTTGAAGGGGCTATTTCTACTCTTGCTGAACGTACCACTATTCCTATGGAAGATAGCACTTCCTTTAGGGATCCTTTAGATCGGAAACTTGAATCTTATCTAAGGAAGGCCTATTTATATTCAGGTCATCTTCTCAGACCTGCTATTTCTTTGGGTGATGTTGCGGCTGCATCAACTTTCTGGTTGGAAAATTTAGCGCAACATGAATTGGATTCTGACAAATCTAGCATTGTTCACTTACTGCAACATGCTAATCATTTTATTTGTGATGCAATTTTTGATATTATTAAAATTGATGTTAGATCTATGTCTTTAGCTGTATTAGCTAGTAGAGCTTTGTGGCTTAAATCTTGGAATGCTGATATGACATCTAAATCTAGATTACTATCTCTTTCTTTCCAAGGTAATAATTTTTTTGATTCTCAGTTGGATTCTATTATTTCAACTATCACTGGAGGAAAAGGAGTTTTTTTGCCTCAGGATAAAAAAACTTAAGGGTAAATCTAAGGCTTCTCACCGTTTTTGTTCCTTTCGTCAGAATAAGGAACAAAAACCTCAATCCTCCTCCCAAGGAATCTGCTTCCAGTTGGAAGCCTTCCTCAAATTGGAATAAATCCAAGCCATTTAGGAAACCAAAGTCTGCCCCTAAGTCCGCATGAAGGTGCGTCCCTCATTCCAGCTCAGCTGGTAGGGGGCAGATTAAGGTTTTTCAAGGATTGTTGGATAAAATCTGTCCAAAATCATTGGATTCAGAGCATTGTCTCTCAAGGGTATCGAATAGGATTCAAAGGTAAGACCTCCTGTGAGAAGATTTTTTCTCTCACGCATCCCTGTAAATCCAGTAAAAGCTCAGGCTTTTCTGAAGTGTGTTTCAGACCTGGAGTCTTCAGGGGTAATCATGCCAGTTCCTCTTCAGGAACATGGTTTGGGGTTTTATTCAAACCTATTCATTGTACTAAAGAAAGAAAATTTGTTCAGACCAGTTCTGGATCTGAAAATTTTGAATCGTTATGTAAGAGTACCAACTTTCAAGATGGTAACTATAAGGACTATTCTGCCTTTTGTTCAGCAAGGACATTATATGTCCACAATAGACTTGCAGGATGCATACCTTCATATTCCGATTCATCCAGAACATTATCTGTTTCTGAGATTCTCTTTTCTAGACAAGCACTACCAATTTGTTTCTCTTCCATTTGGCCTAGCAACAGCTCCAAGAATCTTTTCAAAGGTTCTGGGTGCCCTACTATCTGTAATCAGAGAACAGGGTATTGCGGTGTTTCCTTATTTGGACGATATCTTGGTACTAGCTCAGTCTTTACATACTGCAGAATCTCACACGAATCAACTAGTGTTGTTTCTTCGGAAACATGGTTGGAGGATCAATTTACCAAAAAGTTTCTTGATTCCTCAGACAAGGGTCACCTTTTTAGGCTTCCAGATAGATTCAGTGTCCATGACTCTATCTCTAACAGACAAGAGACGTTTTAAAATTGGTTGCAGCCTGCCGGCACCTTCAGTCTCAGTCATTCCCTTCAGTGTCTATGTGCATGGAAGTTTTAGGTCTCATGACTGCAGCATCGGACGCAATCCCCTTTGCTCGTTTTCACATGAGACCTCTACAGCTTTGTATTCTGAATCAATGGTGCAGGGATTATACAAAGATATCACAATTAATATCCTTGAATCCCAATGTACGACACTCTCTGACATGGTGGATAGATCATCATCGTTTGGTTCAAGGGGCTTCTTTTGTTCGCCCAACCTGGACTGTGATCACAACAGATTCGAGTCTTTCAGGTTGGGGAGCTGTTTGGGGATCTCTGACAGCACAAGGGGTTTGGAAATCTCAAGAGGCGAGATTACCAATAAATATTTTAGAACTCCGTGCAATTCTCAGGGCTCTTCAGTTCTGGCCTCTACTAAAGAGAGAACCGTTCATTTGTTTTCAGACAGACAATATCACAACTGTGGCTTATGTCAATCATCAGGGTGGGACTCACAGTCCCCAAGCTATGAAAGAAGTATCTCGGATACTTGCCTGGGCGTAATCCAGCTCCTGTCTAATCTCTGCGGTGCATATCCCAGGCGTAGACAATTGGGAGGCGGATTATCTCAGCCATCCAGATGTGTTTTTTCAGATTGTTCAGATGTGGGGGCTTCCAGAGATAGATCTCATGGCCTCTCATCTAAACAAGAAACTTCCCAGATACCTGTCCAGTTCCAGGGATGTTAAGGCGGAAGCCGCCTCTAGTTCTCCTTCCAAGAGTGATCTCCAAAAAACAGTCTTTTGTGTTGCTGGTGGCTCCAGCATGGCCACACAGGTTTTGGTATGCGGATCTGGTTCGGATGTCCAGTTGCCTGCCTTGGCCACTTCCGTTACGGCCGGACCTACTATCTCAAGGTCCGTTTTTCTATCAGGATCTCAAATCATTAAATTTGAAGGTATGGAAATTGAACGCTTAGTTCTAAGTCATAGAGGTTTCTCTGACTCAGTGATTGTTTGGAAGACTTACATCTCATGGTGTTCTTCTCATAAATTCTCCTGGCATTCTTTTAGAATTCCTAGAATTTTACAGTTTCTTCAGGATGGTTTGGATAAGGGTTTGTCTGCAAGTTCCTTGAAAGGACAAATCTCCTCTCTTTCTGTTTTATTTCATAGAAAGATTGCTATTCTTCCTGATATTCACTGTTTTGTACAGGCTTTAGTTTGTATTAAGCCTGTCATTAAATCAATTTCTCCTCCTTGGAGTCTTAATTTGGTTCTGAAGGCTTTACAGGCTCCTCCATTTGAGCCTATGCATTCTTTGGACATTAAACTACTTTCCTGGAAAGTGTTGTTCCTTTTGGCTATTTCTTCTGCTAGAAGAGTTTCTGAGCTATCTGCTCTTTCTTTTGAGTCTCCTTTTCTGATTTTTCATCAGGATAAGGCAGTTTTGCGGACTTCTTTTCAATTTTTACCTAAGGTTGTGAATTCTAACAACATTAATAGAGAAATTATTGTTCCTTCCTTGTGTCCTAATCCTAAGAATTCTTTGGAGAGATCCTTACATTCTTTGGATGTGGTAAGAGCTTTGAAATATTATGTGGAAGCTACTAAAAATTTCAGGAAGACTTCCAGTTTATTTGTTTTATTTTCTGGTCCTAGGAAAGGTCAGAAAGCTTCTGCTATTTCCTTGGCTTCTTGGTTGAAACTTTTGATTAATCAGTGGATCAGTCTCCACTTCGTGGGCTTTTAAGAATGAAGCTTCAGTTGATCAGATTTGCAAAGCAGCAACTTGGTCCTCTTTGCATACATTTACTAAATTCTATCATTTTGATGTATTTGCTTCTTCGGAAGCAGTTTTTGGTAGAAAAGTTCTTCAGGCAGCTGTTTCAGTTTGATTCTTCTGCTTTTTTATTTAAGTTTTTTTCTTTCAAAAGTGAAAATAACTTATTTTTTGGGTTGTGGATTATTTTTTCAGCGGAATATGGCTGTTTTTATTTTTCGCTCCCTCTCTAGTGACTCTTGAGTGGAAGACTCCACATCTTGGGTATTGATATCCCATATGTCACTAGCTCATGGACTCTTGCCAATTACATGAAAGAAAACATAATTTATGTAAGAACTTACCTGATAAATTCATTTCTTTCATATTGGCAAGAGTCCATGAGGCCCACCCTTTTTATGGTGGTTATGATTTTTTTTTTTTTGTATATAGCACAATTATTTCCAAATTTCCTTTGTTGATGCTTTCTACTCCTTTCTTTATCACCCCACTGCTTGGCTATTCGTTAAACTGAATTGTGGGTGTGGTGAGGGGTGTATTTATAGGCATTTTGAGGTTTGGGAAACTTTGCCCCTCCTGGTAGGATTGTATATCCCATATGTCACTAGCTCATGGACTCTTGCCAATATGAAAGAAATGAATTTATCAGGTAAGTTCTTACATAAATTATGTTTTTAATACATTATCACAGATTCTATCAGAGAAAAAGACTCCAGTCAAAATCTTTATTCATACCCTTTGGCTTCATGCATTCTAGTTTATATACCCAGAACTTCTCTCTCATTTTTAATAGTCGTTCCCTATCTCAACCCCTTCTAGGCCTATCTACTTGTTCAATAATTTGAAACCTAAGTTGGCTGATATTATGACCCATAGAGAGGAAGTGAGAGGAAACTGGAGCCTCTTTATTCTTGCATCTAATATTAGATTTGTGTTCAGTTATCCTCTCCCTTACCTCTCTACAGGTCTCGCCAATATAAATTTGGCCACACGGACATTTAATAAGATAGATACAGTATGTAGCCCTGCATGTAAGATACTTATTTATTTTATATTTCTTCCCAGTAATGGGATGATGAAAAATTTCTCCCTTGATCATAGAGCTACAGTTGGAACAGTTCAGACATGGGTAGCAGCCATACCTCTTAGGCCCAATAGTTTTCTGGCTCTCTTGTTTACAGCTACCAATATCTGAATGTACCAACACATCTTTAATACTTCTGTTTTTCTTAAAAGCCACCATTAAATTTTCTTTAAATTCCAAGACTTCTGGATGGCAGTCTTTTATTATATGCCAATTTTTCTTCAAGATACCAGTAATTTTATTACTTAACCTATTAAATTGTGTGACAAAAATCATACGGTTTGACTTCGTTTTTTGTTTATTTATCTTATCTGAATTGTTTTCTTCCAGGATCGCATCTAATTGTTTAGAGATCAAAGATGGAGGATAATTTCTATTTATAAATTTGTTCGCCATTTGTTCCAATCTATATTTACATTGTTCTTGATCTGATACTATTCTTTTCACACGAGTAAACTGACTTTTAGGAATGACCTGAAAAACATTTTCTGGATGGTAGCTCCCATATTTCAACAAGTTATTCCTGTCAGTACTCTTTGTGTAAAGATCAGTATATAGAAATCCCTCCTTATTATAAACAATAGTATCAAGATACACAATCCTCACCTCATTCATATTCAGTGTAAACTTTAAACCTGTAACTGAATTATTAAGATCCTGTACAAATGACAGGAGGCTACCAACGTCGCCCCCCCACACGCCAAACACATCATCGATATATCTCCACCAGGAGGCGCCATAACGTTGAAAAGATAAATGAGAATATACAAAATATTCTTCAAAATTATTCATGAAAATATTGGCGTATGTGGGGGCGACGTTGGAGCCCATTGCCGTTCCTTGTCTTTGTAAATAATATGTATCTCCAAACAAGAAATAATTCTGATATAATATGATAGATAATAATTCAACAAGGAACCCAATTTCTCTCTCAGTATAGTCACTATTGGATCTCAATGTATTCTCAACGGCTTCAACCCCACTAGTATGTTTTATTGAGGTATATAGACTGGAAACATCTAAAGTAAATAAAATACATTTATCTCCAACATATCCAAGATCCTTAATTTTGTTTAGGAAGTCGTTAGTATCTCTAATATAGGAATTTGCTTGTTTTACAAATGGCTGTAATATCTTATCTAAGAAAACAGAGATAGATGAAAAAACAGAACCCATTCCTGCCACAATTGGCCTACCAGGGGGTTTCTCTTTAGCCTTATGTATCTTGGGCAAAACATATATAACTGGTCTAATCGGATTATTAACATATAAAGCTTCTCTAAATGACTCTGTGATAACCTCCCTCTTGACTGCGAGGTCTAAGGTGTTTTTAATTTCTTTATTAATATCAATGGTTGGATCTCTACTTAGTATTTGATATACTTGATTATCAGATAGTTGTCTGTTAATTTCTGCCACATAATCTATTCTATCCAAAAGGACAATGGCTCTGCCCTTATCGGCTTCTTTAATGATTATCTCTTTATTATTCTTTAATTTCTCAATGGCAAGTTTATCTTTTTTTTTCTTTTGTACCAATTTCTTTTTTCTCTCTCTCTTAAAAAGAATATCAATTTCTTTTTGTACCAAACTCATATATGTTGCTAAGCTATGTGTAGCTGTAGGTGTGAAAGTGCTCTTTTTGGAGATACCATAATCTCTAATATTCTTAAATCTAGTGACATTAGTGTTATCAGTGCTTGGTGTCTGTGCATAATCCCTCTGCATAGCAAAGTAAATTTTTAATTTTAGTTTTCTATAAAATTTCTGCAAATCTTGTTGTACCAAAAACTCATTACAATGATTATCCAGACAATAGGATAAACCTTTGTTTAGTGCTATTTCCTCTTCACTAAGAATGTAAGAGGATAGATTATAAACCAAATTTTCGTTACATAGTGTCAAATCATTCACACTAGAGTTACACATCCTATCATTCACACTGTGCCCATCGTGACTAAGTGCTTTACTCAATTCAGTGTCATCATTCACAATTGTAGTACATGCATCTCTTTTTCCAGGAGAGAGAGATTCAATAGTAAACATGTCTATCATATCATCATTCACACTCTGGTTAGTATTTTTTTCAAAAAGATTTACTTATTATTAGACTCTATACCATTAGTACATTTAACCAATTTTATGCCATTAGGGTTAGTAGCTTTATCTAATATGGAAGTCCCGGATTTTTTATCACAGTCCTCATTTGTAATAGCACTCACAACAATATGTGGCAAGTGTTTATAGCCATGGATTTGTTTAAAGTCCTGCATGGGCCTTTTTCGAAAGTTCCACATATTTTTTCACTTTCAGCTGTTTGGTTTAACGCCATAACAGGACTACATCCATCTGTGGCATCACTAACATTCCCCAAAGATCTTATCTGCTCATACCTCTCAGGTTGGTTGTACATCCTTGGGGGCATAGTGGCGTTTAATACCGGTAATGGCCTGGTTGCGCTCCTCGTCCCCGGCGTGTACGTTGTCGCTCTGACTTCATCGGCCGACCGGAACTGCCGCCTCTTGTGCTTCCTCCCACCTCGATGGAATCTGCGTCTGAATCTTCGGTCAAAAAACCGGCAGATGAATCCAGGCTGCTGTTAACCTCTTCCTGTGCGGTTGTCTGTTTATTCCGTCTCCCATATTCTCTTGTCTGTTTTACAAGGCTTGTACTCTGGCGCCATCTATAGACTGTACCTTGGCTATAATCTTGTTCTTTTTTTGCTTTCCAGGTGTTTTCTGTAATCGCTCACAGATTTCTCTACCTCCATCACAGCTTTCTTATATTCATCAAGGGGTAGGCATTTAACCATTTGTTCTTTTTGCAGGTTAATTTGTTCTTTATATATTTCAATCTCCTTCTGGGCGAACTCAACAGTCCATGTTATAATATCAAAAGAACATTTATTGAGAATACTCTCAAATTTATCCGTATATTCTTTTTTGTTAGCAAATAAGGTAGGACAGGTGGATATCCTCAGGCCTCTTGGAATACGTTGTACTCTGTGATATTCAGACAACGTTATTGCATGTAATTCCAATACCATTTTCTTTTTACTGTCCTTTTCAAAAGACCTGTTTGTAACCTCAGAGGGAGAAATTTTTAATAAGTCTCTATTTCCCACAACATTAGAGTTGATTTGTTGTGCAGTTTCCTCATCATAAAAAAAAATATATTTTCATGAATAATTTTGAAGAATATTTTGTATATTCTCATTTATTTTTTCAACGTTATGGCGCCTCCTGGTGGAGATATATCGATGATGTGTTTGGCGTGTGTGGGGGGCGACGTTGGTAGCCTCCAGTCATTTGTACAGGATCTTAATAATTCAGTTACAGGTTTAAAGTTTACACTGAATATGAATGAGGTGAGGATTGAGTATCTTGATACTATTGTTTATAATAAGGAGGGATTTCTATATACTGATCTTTACACAAAGAGTACTGACAGGAATAACTTGTTGAAATATGGGAGCTACCATCCAGAAAATGTTTTTTAGGCAATTCCTAAAAGTCCGTTGACTCGTGTGAAAAGAATAGTATCAGATCAAGAACAATGTAAATATAGATTGGAACAAATGGCGAACAAATTTATAAATAGAAATTATCCTCCATCTTTGATCTCTAAACAATTAGATGCAATCCTGGAAGAGAACAATTCAGATAAGATAAATAAACAATTTAATAGGTTAAGTAATAAAATTACTGGTATCTTGAAGAAAAATTGGCATATAATAAAAGACTGCCATCCAGAAGTCTTGGAATTTAAAGAAAATTTAATGGTGGCTTATAAGAAAAACAGAAGTATTAAAGATGTGTTGGTACATTCAGATATTGGTAGCTGTAAACAAGAGAGCCAGAAAACTATTGGGCCTAAGAGGTATGGCTGCTACCCATGTCTGAACTGTTCCAACTGTAGCTCTATGATCAAGGGAGAAATTTTTCATCTTCCCATTACTGGGAAGAAATATAAAATAAATAAGTATCTTACATGCAGGGCTACATACTGTATCTATCTTATTAAATGTCCGTATGGCCAAATTTATATTGGCGAGACCTGTAGAGAGGCAAGGGAAAGGATAACTGAACAGAAATCTAATATTAGATGCAAGAATAAAGAGGCGCCAGTTTCCTCTCACTTCCTCTCTATGGGTCATAATATCAGCCAACTTAGGTTTCAAATTATTGAACAAGTAGATAGGCCTAGAAGGGGTGGAGATAGGGAACAAGTATTAAAAATGACAGAGATGTTCTGGGTATATAAACTAGAATGTATGAAGCCAAAGGGTATGAATAAAGATTTTGACTGGAGTCTTTTTCTCTGATAGAATCTGTGATAATGTATTAAAATAAAAATCCTTTTCTCTATTAACAACATAAATAACATCAGTTGATTGAAATAATTTTGTTGTGCATTGTTCCTCTTTTTAAATTTGTACTTGGTTGTATATGTCTTTTTAAGTGATTTTATCTATGTGTTTATTTATTCACCTCCTGTGTTGAATTTGGAGTTGCATTGAATTATTGCATCCACAAGATGGCACTGTTGTGCAGTTGGATTCTAGCACAGGATGTAGAATAATAGGTAAGGGTATATAAAGCATACACCTGTGTATCTAATTATACATGATTAAGAGCCTGGTGTGGCTTGAAACGTTGTAACTGCTTGTTTGGGACCCTATGTGAAATAAAGGTCTTTTAAGAAAACTTGGTGGCTGGAATACTCTTTGAATTTGGATTGACTGGGACCTGGCAAGTCCGTTTTGTTCCGTGCCCCACTGAAAAAGCAAAGGTGTGCTGTTTCTTCAAAATTATTTGTGGATCAAGATTGACTTCCTTGGTGTTATCATCCTGCTTACATTTTCCCGCCTCTAGTTCTCCTTCCAAGAGTGATCTCCAAAATCATCATGGAACAATCATTTGTTTTGCAGGTGGCTCCAGCATGGCCACACAGGTTTTGGTATGCGGATGTGGTTCGGATGTCCAGTTGCCAGCCTTGGCCACTTCCGTTAAGGCCAGACCTACTGTCTCAAGGTCCATTTTTCCATCAGGATCTCAAATCATTAAATTTGAAGGTATGGAAATTGAACACTTAGTACTAAGTCATAGAGGTTTCTCTGACTCAGTGATTAATACTATGTTACAAGCTCGTAAATCTGTCTCTAGAAAGCTTTATTATAGAGTTTGGAAGACTTACATTTCATGGTGTTCTTCTCATAAATTCTCTTGGCATTCTTTTAGAATTCCTAGAATTTTACAGTTTCTTCAGGATGGTTTGGATAAGGGTTTGTCTGCAAGTTCCTTGAGGGGACAAATCTCTGTTCATTCTGTTTTATTTCACAGAAAGATTGCTATACTTTCTGATATTCACTGTTTTGTACAGGCTTTAGTTCATATTAAGCCTGTCATTAAATCAATTTCTCCTCCTTGGAGTCTTAATTTGGTTCTTAAGGCTTTACAGGCTCCTCCATTTGAGCCTATGCATTCTTTGGACATTAAACTACTTTCTTGGAAAGTGTTGTTCCTTTTGGCTATCTCTTCTGCTAGAAGAGTTTCTGAGCTATCTGCTCTTTCTTGTGAGTCTCCTTTTCTGATTTTTTTTAGTTGTTTCTTAGATCTGTCTTAGTTGACGCCGAGTTCCTTGCTCAAGGTTGCGTCGTCAATGACGTGAGTGTGTCATTTCCGGATGTTGTTAGCGCCAAAACATTTTCAGTTGCGTTGTGCGTCATACTTGACGCCAAATAATTTCATTATTTAAAACCCCATTCCTATGTGCCTCTTGCCTTTTTCTATGTTAAAGGGCTATGCTGTTTGCATTTTCTTTCATGTAATTAATAAGAGTCCATGAGCTAGTGACGTATGGGATATACATTCCTACCAGGAGGGGCAAAGTTTCCCAAACCTCAAAATGCCTATAAATACACCCCTCACCACACCCACAATTCAGTTTAATACTATGATACAGGCTCGTAAATCTGTGTCTAGAAAGTTTTATTACTGAGTTTGGAAGACTTACATTTCTTGGTGTTCTTCTCATAAATTCTCTTGGCATTTTTTTAGAATTCCTAGAATTTTACAGTTTCTTCAGAATGGTTTGGATAAAGGTTTGTCTGCATGCTCTTTGAAAGGTCAAATCTCTGCTCTTTCTGTTCTTTTTCACAGAAAGATTGCTAATCATCCTGATATTCATTGTTTTGTACAGGCTTTGGTTCGTATCAAGCCTGTCATTAAGTCAATCTCTCCTCCTTGGAGTCTTAATTTGGTTCTGAGGGCTTTACAGGCTCCTCTGTTCGAACCTATGCATTCTCTGGATATTAAATTACTTTCCTTGAAAGTGTTGTTCCTTTTGACCATCTCTTCTGCTAGAAGAGTTTCTGAGTTATCTGCTCTTTCTTGTGAATCTCCTTTTCTGATTTTTCATCAGGATAAGGCGGTGTTGCGGACTTCATTTAAATTTTTACCTAAGGTTGTGAATTCTAACAACATTTGTAGAGAAATTGTTGTCCCTTCATTGTGTCCTAAGAATTCTATGGAGAGATCTTTACATTCTTTGGATGTAGTAAGAGCTTTGAAATATTATATTGAAGCTACTAAAGGTTTTAGAAAGACTTCTAGTCTATTTGTTATCTTTTCTGGTTCCAGGAAAGGTCAGAAGGCTTCTGCCATTTCCTTGACATCTTGGTTAAAGTCTTTGATTCATCATGCTTATGTAGAGTCGGGTAAGTCCCCGCCTCAAAGGATTACGGCTCATTCTACTAGGTCAGTTTCTACTTCCTGGGCTTTTAGGAATGAAGCTTCTGTTGATCAAATTTGCAAAGCAGCAACTTGGTCTTCTTTGCATACTTTTACTAAATTCTACCATTTTGATGTTTTTTCTTCTTCTGTAGCAGTTTTTGGTAGAAAAGTACTTCAGGCAGCTGTTTCAGTTTGATTCTTCTGCTTATAATTTCAGTTTTTTTCATTATAAGATTAAATCTTTTTGATTTGGGTTGTGGATTCTTTTTCAGCGGAATTGGCTGTCTTTATTTTATCCCTCCCTCTCTAGTAACTCTTGCGTGGAGTTCCACATCTTGGGTATCTGCTATCCCATACGTCACTAGCTCATGGACTCTTGCTAATTACATGAAAGAAAACATAATTTATGTAAGAACTTACCTTATAAATTCATTTCTTTCATATTAGCAAGAGACCATGAGGCCCACCCTTTTTTGTGGTGGTTATGATTTTTTTTGTATAAAGCACAATTATTCCAATTCCTTATTTTTGATGCTTTCGCTCCTTTCTTATCACGCCACTTCTTGGCTATTCGTTAAACTGAATTGTGGGTGTGGTGAGGGGTGTATTTATAGGCATTTTGAGGTTTGGGAAACTTTGCCCCTCCTGGTAGGAATGTATATCCCATACGTCACTAGCTCATGGACTCTTGCTAATATGAAAGAAATTAATTTATCAGGTAAGTTCTTACATAAATTATGTTTTTTTTCCCATTCCTGAAACTGCCATATAAGGAAATTGATCATTTTGCTTTATATATTGTTGTTTTTTTCTCTTACATTTGCAAGATGTTTCAATCTGATCCGGTCTCAGAAACCGCTGTTGGAACCCTTCTGCCTAATAACAGTTCTACCAAAGCTAAGCTTGTTGTAAATTTGTGGAGATTATATCTCCAGCTGTGGTATGTAATAGTTTTCATGATAAGCTTTTACATGCAGAGAATGTGTCAGTAATAGTACTATGCCTGTTGTTCCTTCAACATCTAATGTACTATGGCTTTGTCTGCCATTCCGCCTTCTAATAAATGTAAAAGGTCTTTTAAAACTTCTCATAAAGTTGATGAAATTTCTAATGACCGACAACATACTGAATTATCCTCATCTGACAAGGATCTATCTGATTCAGAAGATCATTCCTCAGATATTGACACTGACAAATCTACTTATTTATTTAAAATGGAGTATATTCGTTCCTTGTTGATGGGGCTATTTCTACTCTTGCTAAACGTACTACTATTCCTATGGAAGATAGTACTTCTTTTAAAGACCCTTTAATAGGAAACTTTAATCTTATCTAAGAAAGCTTATTTATATTCTTTTCATCTCCTCAGGCCTGCCATTTCTATGGCTGATGTGTTACAGCTACATCAACTTTTTGGTTGGAAAGTTTAGAGCAACAGGAAATGGATCCTAATTTGTCTAGCATTGTTCGCTTGCTTCAGCATGCTAATCATTTTATTTGTGATGCCATTTTTGATGTTAAATCTATGTCTTTAGCTTTTTTAGCTAGAAGAGCTTTGTGGCTTAAATATTGGAATGCTGACATGGTATCTAAGTCTAGATTACTATTTTTTTCTAAGGTAATAAATTATTTGGTTCTCAGTTGGATTTGATTATTTCAACTGTCACTGGGGGTAAGGGAGTTTTTTTTGCCTTTGGATAAAAGACACAACAGATGCAAGTCTTTCAGGTTGGGGAGCTGTCTTGGGATCTCTGGCAGCACAAGGGGTTTGGAAACCTCAAGAGGCGAGGTTACCAATCAATATTTTAGAACTCTGTGCTATCTTCAGGGCTCTTCAGTTTTGGCCTCTGTTGAAGAGAGAACCGTTCATTTCATTTCAGACAGACAATATCACAACTGTGGCAGTCCCCAAGCCATGAAAGAAATATCTCGGATACTTGTTTGGGCGGAATCCAGCTCCTGTCTAATTTCTGCGGTTCATATCCCAGGTATAGACAATTGGGAAGCGGATTATCTAAGTCATCAGACTTTACATCCAGGGGAGTGGTCTCTCCATCCAGATGTGTTTTCTCAAATTGTTCAGATGTGGGGTCTTCCAGAAATAGATCTTTAGCTTCCCATATAAACAAGAATCTTCCCAGGTATCTGTCCAGGTCCAGGGATCCTCATGCGGAAGCAGTGGATGCATTAACAGTTCCTTGGTGTTACCAACCTGCTTATATCTTCCCGCCTCTAGTTCTTCTTCCAAAAGTGATTTCCAAAATCACCATGGAACAATCGTTTGTGTAGCTGGTAGCTCCAGCATGGCCTCACAGGTTTTGGTATGCGGATCTTGTTCGGATGTCCAGCTGCCAACCTTGGCCACTTCCATTAAGGCTAGACCTTCTGTCTCAAGGTCCGTTTTTTCCATCAGTATCTCAAATCATTAAATTTTAAGGTATGGAAATTGAACGCCTAGTGCTTAGTCATAGAGGTTTCTCTGACTCAGTGATTAATACTATGTTACAGGCTCGTAAATCTGTTTCTAGGAAGATTTATTATCGAGTTTGGAAGACTTATATTTCATGGTGTTCTTCTCATAAATTCTCCTGGCATTCTTTTAGAATTCCTAGAATTTTACAGTTTCTTCAGGTTGGTTTGGATAAAGGTTTATCTGCAAGTTCCTTAAAGGGACAAATCTCTGCTCTTTGTTTTATTTCACAGAAATATTGCTAAGCTTCCTGATATTCACTGTTTTGTATAGGCTTTGGTCCGTATCAAGCCTGTCATTAAATCAGTCTCTCCCCCTTGGAGTCTTAATTTGGTTTTGAAGGCCTTACAAGCTCCTCCTTTTGAGCCTATGCATTCTTTGGATATTAAAGTACTTTCTTGGAAAGTGTTGTTCCTTTTGGCCATCTCTTCTGCTAGAAGAGTTTCTGAATTATCTGCTCTTTCTTGTGAATCTCCTTTTCTGATTTTCCATCAGGATATGGCAGTTTTTCAGACTTTATTTAAATTCTTACCTAAGGTTGTGAATTCTAACAACATTATTAGATAAATTGTTGTCCCTTCTTTGTGTCCTAATCCTAAAAATTCTTTGAAGAAATCCTTGCATTCTTTGGATGTGGTAAGAGCTTTGAAATATTATGTGGAAGCTACTAAAGATTTCATGAAGACTTCTAGTCTATTTGTTATCTTTTCTGGTTCTAGGAAAGGTCAGAAGGCTTCTGCCATTTCCTTGGCATCTTGGTTAAAGCTTTTGATTCATCAGGCTTATTTGGAGTCGGGTCAGGCCCCGCCTCAGAGAATTACAGCTCATTTTACTAGATCAGTCTCCACGTTGTGGGCTTTTAAAGGACCAGTCAACACAGTAGATTTGCATAATCAACAAATGCAAGATAACAAGACAATGCAATAGCACTTAGTCTGAACTTCAAATGAGTAGTATATTTTTTTTCTGACAATTTTAAGTTATGTCTTTTTCCACTCCCCCTGTACCATGTGACAGCCATCAGCCATTCACAAATGCATACACACTTATTCTTGCACATGCTCAGTTAGGAGCAGGTGACTTGAAAAGTGTAAATATAAAAAGACTGTGCACATTTTGTTAATGTAAGTAAATTGGAAAGTTGTTTAAAATAGCATGCTCTATCTGAATAATGAAAGTTTAATTTTGATTGAGTGTACCTTTAAGAATGAAGCTTCATTTGATCAGATTTGCAAAGCAGCAACTTGGTCTTCTTTGCATACATTTACTAAATCTACCGTTTTGATGTATTTGCTAATTCTGAAGCAGTTTTTGATAGAAAAGTTCTTTAGGCAGCTGTTTCAGTTTGATTCCTCTCTTATGTTTTAAGTATTTCTCTTGTTAAGTGTAGTCAGTCCACGGGTCATCCATTACTTATGGGATTATATCTCTTCCCCAACAGGAAGTTGCAAGAGGATCACCCAAGCAGAGCTGCTATATAGCTCCTCCCCTCACATGTCATACCCAGTCATTCTCTTGCAACCTAACTAAAGAGAGGTCGTTGTGAGAGGTCTGTGGTGTTTTTAAACTTAGTTTATTTCTTCAATCAAAAGTTTATTTAAAATGGCACCGGAGTGTGCTGTTTGTTCTCAGGCAGCATTAGAAGAAGAATCTACCTGCGTTTTCTATGATCTTAGCAGACGTAACTAAGATCCACTGGCTGTTCTCGAACATTCTGAGGAGTGAGGGAACTTCAGAAAAGGGGAATAGCATGCAGCCCCCCCCTGCAAACGAGGTATGTGCAGTAAATTATTTTTCTAAGGAATGGAATTGACTGAGAAAATACTGCTAATACCAATGTAATGTAAGTACAGCCTTAAATGCAGTGGTAGCGACTGGTATTAGGCTGATGAGTGTGTGTACACTGAAGTATTTTTCTAGGGAATGGAATTTGACTTGATGATTTGAAAATACTGTTAATACTGAAGTAATGTATGAGCCTTAACTGCAGTAAAAGCGACTGGTAGCAGGCTTATTAATAACACTTCATAGCTTTTAAAACGTTTACTAGCATGTTAATCGTTTTTTGTGAGGTACTTGGTGATAAGACTTATTGGGGCATGATTTTTACCACATGGCTATCTTCGTTTTCTGCATAGAAACAGTTAACTGAGCTTCCCCACTGTTGTAATATGAGTGGGAGGGGCCTATTTTAGCGCTTTTTTGCGCAGTAAAAATTCAGTCACAATCTTCCTACTTCATCCTCCATGATCCAGGACGTCTCTAGAGAGCTCAGGGGTCTTCAAAATTCATTTTGAGGGAGGTAATCAGTCACAGCAGACCTGTGACAGTGTGTTTGACTGTGTTAAAAACGTTAATTATTAATTTGTTATCTGTTTTTGGGTATTAAGGGGTTAATCATCCTTTTGCTGGTGGGTGCAATCCTTTGCTAACTTAATACATTTAATGTGAAAATTTGGTTGCTATAACTATTTTGGTTCATTGTTATTTCAACTGTGACAGCTTTTTGTGCTTCTTAAAGGCGCAGTAGCGTTTTTTATTTTGCTTGTAAATTTATTTGAAAGTATTTTCCAAGCTTGCTAGTCTCATTGCTAGTCTGTTTAAACATGTCTGACACAGAGGAATCTCTTTGTTCACTATGTTTGAAGGCCAATGTTGAGCCCCATAGAAATTTGTGTACTAAATGCATTGATGTCACTTTAAATAAAAGTCAATCTGTACATGTAAACAAATTATCACCAGACAACGAGGGGGAAGTTATGCCGACTAACTCTCCTCACGTGTCAGTACCTTCGCCTCCCGCTCAGGAGGTGCGTGATATTGTGGCGCCAAGTACATCAGAGAGGCCCATACAAATCACTTTGCAAGACATGGCTACTGTTATGACAGAAGTATTATCTAAATTGCCAGAATTAAGAGGCAAGCGCGATTGCTCTGGGTTAAGGACAGAGCGCGCTGATGATGGGAGAGCCATGTCCGATACTGCGTCACAATTTGCAGAACATGAGGACGGAGAGCTTCATTCTGTGGGTGACGGATCTGATCCAGGGAGACTGGATTCAGAGATTTCTAATTTTAAATTTAAGCTTGAGAACCGCCGCGTATTGCTAGGGGAGGTATTAGCGGTTCTGAATGATTGTAACACGGTTGCAATTCCAGAGAAATTATGTAGGCTGGATAGATACTATGCGGTACCGGTGTGTACTGACGTTTTACCTATACCTAAGAGGCTTACAGAAATTATTAGCAAGGAGTGGGATAGACCCGGTGTGCCTTTTCCCCCCCTCCTATATTTAGGAAAATGTTTCCAATAGACGCCACCACACGGGACTTATGGCAGACGGTCCCTAAGGTGGAGGGAGCAGTTTCTACTTTGGCTAAGCGTACCACTATCCCGGTGGAGGATAGTTGTGCCTTTTCAGATCCAATGGATAAAAAATTAGAAGGTTACCTTAAGAAAATGTTTGTTCAACAAGGTTTTATCTTACAGTCCCTTGCATGCATTGCGCCTGTCACTGCTGCGGCGGCATTCTGGTTTGAGTCTCTGGAAGAGGCCATTCGCACAGCTCCATTGGATGAAATTATGAACAAGCTTAAAGCACTTAAGCTAGCTAACGCATTTGTTTCTGATGCCGTCGTACACTTAACCAAACTTACGGCTAAGAACTCCGGATTCGCCATCCAAGCGCGCAGAGCGCTATGGCTTAAATCCTGGTCAGCTGACGTGACCTCTAAATCTAAATTGCTTAATATTCCTTTCAAAGGGCAGACCTTATTCGGGCCCGGCTTGAAAGAAATTATCGCTGACATTACGGGAGGTAAGGGCCATGCTCTGCCTCAGGACAGGGCCAAATCAAAGGCCAAACAGTCTAATTTTCGTGCCTTTCGTAACCTCAAGGCAGGAGCAGCATCAACTTCCTCCGCTCCAAAACAGGAAGGAGCTGTTGCTCGTTACAGACAGGGCTGGAAAACTAACCAGTCCTGGAACAAGGGCAAGCAGGCCAGAAAACCTGCTGCTGCCCCTAAGACAGCATGAAGAGAGGGCCCCCTATCCGGAAACGGATCTAGTGGGGGCAGACTTTCTCTCTTCGCCCAGGCTTGGGCAAGAGATGTCCAGGATCCCTGGGCGTTGGAGATCATATCTCAGGGATATCTTCTGGACTTCAAAGCTTCTCCTCCACAAGGGAGATTTCATTTTTCAAGGTTATCAGCAAACCAAATAAAGAAAGAGGCGTTTCTACGCTGTGTACAAGACCTCTTACTAATGGGGGTGATCCACCCAGTTCCGCGGACGGAACACGGGCAAGGATTCTATTCAAATCTGTTTGTGGTTCCCAAGAAAGAGGGAACCTTCAGACCAATCTTGGACTTAAAGATCCTAAACAAATTCCTAAGAGTTCCATCATTCAAAATGGAAACTATTCGAACCATCCTACCCATGATCCAAGAGGGTCAGTACATGACCACTGTGGACTTAAAGGATGCCTACCTTCACATACCGATTCACAAGGATCATTATCGGTACCTAAGATTTGCCTTCCTAGACAGGCATTACCAGTTTGTAGCTCTTCCCTTCGGGTCAGCTACGGCTCCAAGAATCTTTACAAAGGTTCTGGGCTCACTTCTGGCGGTACTAAGACCGCGAGGCATAGCGGTGGCTCCGTACCTAGACGACATTCTGATACAAGCGTCAAGTTTTCAAATTGCCAGGTCTCATACAGAGATAGTTCTGGCATTTCTGAGGTCGCATGGGTGGAAGGTGAACATGGAAAAGAGTTCTCTATTACCACTTACAAGGGTTCCCTTCCTAGGGACTCTTATAGATTCTGTAGAGATGAGAATTTACCTGACGGAGGCCAGGTTATCAAAACTTCTAAATGCTTGCCGTGCCCTTCATTCCATTCCACACCCATCAGTAGCTCAGTGCATGGAAGTAATCGACTTAATGGTAGCGGCAATGGACATAGTACCATTTGCGCGCCTGCATCTCAGACCGCTGCAATTGTGCATGCTAAGTCAGTGGAATGGGGATTACTCAGATTTGTCCCCTCGGCTAAATCTGGATCAAGAGACCAGAGAATCTCTTCTATGGTGGCTTTCTCGGCCCCATCTGTCCAAGGGGATGACCTTTCGCAGGCCAGATTGGACGATTGTAACAGACGCCAGCCTTCTAGGTTGGGGCGCAGTCTGGAATTCCCTGAAGGCTCAGGGATCATGGACTCAGGAGGAGAAACTCCTCCCAATAAATATTCTGGAGTTAAGAGCAATATTCAATGCTCTTCTAGCTTGGCCTCAGTTAGCAACTCTGAGGTTCATCAGATTTCAGTCGGACAACATCACGACTGTGGCTTACATCAACCATCAAGGGGGAACCAGAAGTTCCCTAGCGATGTTGGAAGTCTCAAAGATAATTCGCTGGGCAGAGTCTCACTCTTGCCACCTGTCAGCGATCTACATCCCAGGCGTGGAGAACTGGGAGGCGGATTTTCTAAGTCGCCAGACTTTTCATCCGGGGGAGTGGGAACTTCATCCGGAGGTCTTCGCTCAACTGATTCATCGTTGGGGCAAACCAGATCTGGATCTCATGGCGTCTCGCCAGAACTCCAAGCTTCCTTATTACGGATCCAGGTCCAGGGACCCGGGAGCGGTGCTGATAGATGCTCTGACAGCACCTTGGGTCTTCAACATGGCTTATGTGTTTCCACCATTTCCAATGCTTCCTCGACTGATTGCCAAGATCAAACAAGAGAGAGCATCAGTGATTCTGATAGCGCCTGCGTGGCCACGCAGGACCTGGTATGCAGACCTAGTGGACATGTCGTCCTGTCCACCATGGTCTCTGCCTCTGAGGCAGGACCTTCTAATTCAGGGTCCTTTCAACCATCCAAATCTAATTTCTCTGAGGCTGACTGCATGGAGATTGAACGCTTGATTCTATCAAAGCGTGGCTTCTCGGAGTCGGTTATTGATACCTTAATACAGGCTAGGAAACCTGTTACCAGAAGAATTTACCATAAGATATGGCGTAAATATTTATATTGGTGCGAATCCAAGAGTTACTCATGGAGTAAGGTTAGGATTCCTAGGATATTGTCATTTCTACAAGAGGGTTTAGAAAAGGGCTTATCTGCTAGTTCGTTAAAGGGACAGATTTCTGCTCTGTCTATTCTGCTACACAAACGTCTGGCAGACGTTCCAGACGTTCTGGCTTTTTGTCAGGCTTTGGCTAGGATTAAGCCTGTGTTTAAGACTGTTGCTCCGCCGTGGAGCTTAAACTTAGTTCTTAAAGTTCTGCAAGGCGTTCCATTTGAACCCCTTCATTCCATTGATATCAAGCTGTTATCTTGGAAAGTTCTATTTTTGATGGCTATTTCCTCGGCTCGGAGAGTCTCTGAGTTATCTGCCTTACATTGTGATTCTCCTTATCTGATTTTTCATTCAGACAAGGTAGTTCTGCGTACTAAACCTGGGTTCTTACCTGAGGTAGTTTCTAACAGGAATATCAATCAAGAGATTGTTGTTCCATCATTGTGTCCTAACCCTTCTTCAAAGAAGGAACGACTTTTGCATAATCTGGACGTAGTCCGTGCCCTGAAGTTCTACTTACAGGCAACTAAAGATTTTAGACAAACTTCTTCTCTGTCATTTAGTCTGGACAGAGGAGAGGTCAAAAGGCTTTGGCTACCTCTCTCTCTTTTTGGCTTCGTAGCATAATACGTTTAGCCTATGAGACTGCTGGACAGCAGCCTCCTGAAAGAATTACAGCTCATTCTACTAGAGCTGTGGCTTCCACCTGGGCCTTTAAAAATGAGGCCTCTGTTGAACAGATTTGCAAGGCTGCAACTTGGTCTTCACTTCACACTTTTTCAAAATTTTACAAATTTGACACTTTTGCTTCTTCGGAGGCTATTTTTGGGAGAAAGGTGCTTCAGGCAGTGGTTCCTTCCGTTTAAAGTTCCTGCCTTGTCCCTCCCTTCATCCGTGTACTTTAGCTTTGGTATTGGTATCCCATAAGTAATGGATGACCCGTGGACTGACTACACTTAACAAGAGAAAACATAATTTATGCTTACCTGATAAATTTATTTCTCTTGTAGTGTAGTCAGTCCACGGCCCGCCCTGTCTTTTAAGGCAGATCTAAATTTTAATTAAACTCCAGTCACCACTGCACCCTATGGTTTCTCCTTTCTCGTCCTGTTTCGGTCGAATGACTGGATATGACATGTGAGGGGAGGAGCTATATAGCAGCTCTGCTTGGGTGATCCTCTTGCAACTTCCTGTTGGGGAAGAGATATAATCCCATAAGTAATGGATGACCCGTGGACTGACTACACTACAAGAGAAATAAATTTATCAGGTAAGCATAAATTATGTTTTTTCTTTCATTTATGTGGAAAAACGTATTTATTTTTGTTGTTGTGGATTTATTTTTCTCAGCTGAAAATGGCTGTTATTTTATCCCTCCATCGCTAGTGACTCTTGTGTGGAGTTCCACATCTTTATTTTTTGGTATTTTTATCCCATACGTCACTAGCTCATGGACTCTTGCCAATTACAAAAAACATAATTTATGTAAGAACTTACCTGATAAATTCATTTCTTTCATATTGGCAAGAGTACATGAGACCCACCCTTTTTATGGTGGTTATGATTTTTTTTGTATAAAGCACAATTATTTCCAAATTCCTTTGTATTTTACTCCTTTCTTTTTCACCCCACTACTTGGCTATTAAACTGAATTGTGGGTGTGGTGAGGGGTGTATTTATAGGCATTTTGAGGTTTGGGAAACTTTGCCCTTCCTGGTAGGATTGTATATCCCATACGTCACTAGCTCATGGACTCTTGCCAATATGAAAGAAATGAATTTATCAGGTAAGTTCTTACATAAATTATGTTTTTCTTCAGTCCTTGTGTTTCTAGGCAGTTTGTCTCCCTGGGCATTGCTATTATAAGACAACCATGGGTTGTTCTATCTTCTGCAGAGTGGAATGATCCTTTTGGATTTTTCATGGGAATCTGTTCTCCTTTTTTGGGGGCAGATAGTGGTTCTTGTCTCGGCTGGGTACCTTCATGGGAGTCGTGATCCGTGGGGCTGACTCCTCGGAGGTTGTTTGGGCTTGACTACTCTGGGAGTGAGTGGTTTAGTTCAGCTTTGCCGGTGGTGAACTAATGTGCAGTTAACTGGGCTTCGGGTTTTCACTTGTGTCGTCTAATTTTTTTTTTTTAGGGTGTCGAAAAATCAGCCTGTGCTGCCTTTTGTACCCACCCGTTGTTTGCATTCAGTGTCCTCTAGCTTGGGTATTCTTTTCCCAAACGTAATGAATGCAGCTGTGGACTCTTCACTTTTATGTTTAAATATTTTTTTATTAACTTTCACAGATTTTATGAAACATATATAACGGTTTTGTGTAACAAATTCCAACGCATGTAAGAAAAACATCATAAGTTCTCAGAGATTGCGTATCTCAGGTTCATTATTTGCAAAATAAACAACCATATTCTGTAACCGTTGTGTAATACAGTGCATTCAGTTTTACTAACCAATGTTTTAAGTAAATGAGAAACTAACATGGGACTAAACCTGCTCTGTAACTCTAAACATTTGTGGGATGGGGGGGAGGGAGAGGGCAGTAGATTCATCAACATGGGTAGTGACAACATAAAATGATAAATAGATGTAAGTTCTGCTAGGCGACATATAACCCTGCGCATTCCAGTAACCCCAATTGAGGGTAATCATCTGCTCTTTGACGCCCAAGTGATCCAGTAATACCAAATCTGATTTACTGTGTCTCTATTGTTTAAGATCCCCGCTGCTAGCTCGTACATATTGTAGGTGTGCTGCAATTTGTTTTCTATCTCTGTCCACGAGGGTGTCCCTGACTTCCAAAGTCTCTCGATGCAAGTTCTAGTAACAGTACAAAGGATTCTCAGTAAGGTATTGAGATGTTCGTTGTATTTGGCAATGTATTCATGTAATAGGGCCTGCTGTATCGTTGGTGTGAAGTCTTCATCTAATAGATCGCTAATGAAGGTGGATAGTCGTTTCCACACGTCCCTCACCACTATGCAATCCCACCACATGTGCTTGTATGATCCCACCTCCCCACATCCTGTGTAGCAAAGATTATTGCTATGTGGGCCCATGTGAGCTGTTTTGGTCGGTATCAAGTACCATCTAAAGAGTGTTTTCATTGTGTTCTCTTTCAGGTCTGCTCTTAGCAGGCCTTTGTCAGCAGATTAGAACACTCGCTCCCACTCTCCCACCTCCCTGGATATATTCAGGTCCTTTTCCCATCCTAACATTATCAAAGATTTTGATTTGTTTGGGCAGGACTGAATGGTCAAATAGAGTTTGGAAATGGAATGTTTGGTACAGTGGGGGATGACACTATAAATTTCTAGTATGGTTGGGGCCCCTCTCGGGGATTGTCTAAAAAATGATTGGAGGGAGGATCTCAATTGCAAATATATAAACCACCGAAGTGTAAGCGGAGACAATCTGTCCTGTAGGTGGCAAAAGGATATCAAATTTCTATTTTCTAAGACGTGTGCCACTCTGTATAACCGTTTGTTCTCCCACTTCCGTATCTGTGTCCTCAATTCACTAGGCATTATGTATCTGAGTGGGGTGGAGAGGGAAAATGCTGGTAAAAGGTCACTCTTTTTCACCACCTTCACCCACAAGTTTAGTGTGAGGTCAAGAGTGAAAGGTTTGGAAACGGACTCTTCACTTTTAAGAAGAAAAACATAAATTATGCTTACCTAATAATTTCATTTCTCTTGTAAGGTGTATCCAGTCCACGGGTTCATCCATTACTTGTGGGATATTCTCCTTCCCAACAGGAAGTTGCAAGAGGACACCCACAGCAGAGCTGTCTATATAGCTCCTCCCCTAACCCCCACCTCCAGTCATTCTCTTGCAACTCTCAACAAGATAGGAAGTATCAAGAGATATGTGGTGACTTAGTGTAGTTTTACCTTCAATCAAGAGTTTGTTATTGTTAAACGGTATCGGCGTTGTACTGTTTTTCTCTCAGGCAGAAATTAGAAGAAGAATTCTGCCTGGAGGTTGATGATCTTAGTGGTTTGTAACTAAGGTCCATTGCTGTTCTCACCCATAACTGAAGAGTATGGGAAAACTTCAGTTGGGGGAATGGCCTGCAGATTACCTGCTTTGAGGTATGTTCAGTATTTTTATTTCTAGAGATATAAGTTCTAGAAAATGCTGACAGAGCCTTGTGTATTTGAGGTAAGCTAGATGCAGTGATTTAACAACGACTGGGATCATGCTTACAAAACAGGGTAATACTCATGTTAATACTCATATTACTTAGGGACAAAACGTTTACATGTTTCATAAATAGGACGTTTTTTCTCTGAGGGAGATAAGTCTCTTTTTGGGGCCTAGTTTTCCACATGGCTAGTCAGATACTCCTAGGAGTATTTTCTTAAGGCCCCTCTGGCATCCAGTACATGGTGGGAGGGGCCTATTTTCACGCTCTAGATGCGCAGTTTCCTTCAGACTGAGACATCCAGCTTCCCTAGAGGAGTCCTCTGGCATCTGAGGACCCCTATTGAGGGTTTATTTCTTCCCTAAATCGTATTTGAGGGCAGGTAGGAGCCTCAGCAGAGCTGTGGCAAGGTGCTTAACTGTATTTTAACGGTGCTTGACGTTTTTTAAATTTCGGTTTGGAGCCTAAGGGGTTAATCATCCATTTGCAAGTGGGTGCAATGCTGCTTTAGTCCCTTACACACACTGTAAAAATTTCAAAGACTTCACTATATTTTTACACTGTTTTGCAGTTTAAGTGCTAGTTTTTTTCTCTTAAAGGCACAGTAACGTTTTTATTTAATTGCTGTTTCACCTTTATTAAAGTGTTTTCCAAGCTTGCTTGTCTCATTACTAGTCTATTAAACATGTCTGTCATAGAGGAAACTCCTTGTTCAATATGTTTGGAAGCCATTGTGGAACCCCCTCTTAGAATGTGTACCAAATGTAGTGAAATTTCTATAAACTATAAAGACCATATTATGGCACTTAAAGATTTATCTCCAGGGGATTCTCTGACTGAAAAAAGGGAGATTATGCCATCTAGCTCTCCCCATGTGTCAGAACCTATAACTCCCGCTCAAGTGACGCCAAGTACATCTAGCGCGTCTAATTCTTTACCTTACAGGACATGGCGGCAGTTATGAATGCTACCCTCTCAGAGGTATTGTCCAAACTGCCAGGGTTACAAGGAAAGTGAGACAGCTCTGGGGCTAGAACAAATACAGAGCTTTCTGACGCTTTAATACCTGTGTCCGATATACCCTCACAATACTCAGAAGTCGAGGCCGGAGAGCTTCTATCTGTGGGTGACATTTCAGATTCAGGGAAGGCGTTGCTTCAGTCTGACTCTGAAATGACAGCGTTTAAATTTAAGCTTGAACACCTCCGCTTATTGCTTAGGGAGGTTTTAGCGACTCTGGATGACTGTGAACCCGTTGTAGTTCCAGAGAAATTGTGTAAGATGGACAAATACTTTGCAGTGCCTGTTTACACTGATGTTTTTCCAGTCCCTAAGAGGTTTTCGCAAATTATTACTAAGGAATGGGATAGACCAGGTGTGCCGTTCTCTCCCCCTCCTGCTTTTAAAAAGATGTTTCCCATAGATGCCGCCATACGGGACTCGTGGCAGACAGTCCCTAAGGTGGAGGGAGCAGTCTCTTCCCTAGCTAAGCGTACAACTATCCCGTCGAGGACAGTTGTGCTTTCCTAGATCCTATGGATAAAAAATTGGAGGGTCTACTTAATAAAAATTTTATTCATCAAGGTTTTATTCTCCAGCCTCTTGCATGCATTGCCCCAGTCACTGCTGCAGCGGCTTTTTGGTTCGAGTCTCTTGAGGAGGCTCTACAGGTGGAGACCCTGTTAGATGAGATTTTAGACGGGATTAAAGCTCTTAAATTACCTAATTCCTTTTTCTCTGACTCCGTTTTTCATTTAACCAAGCTAACGGCTAAGAATTCAGGTTTTGCCATTCTGGCACGTAGGGCGCTATGCCTTAAGTCCTGGTCAGCAGACTTTACTTCAAAGTCTAAGCTTCTTAACATCCCCTTCAAGGGACAGACCCTATTCGGGCCTGGTCTGAAGGAGATAATTTCTGATATTACTGGAGGAAAAGGTCACGCCCTTCCTCAGGATAGGTCCAATAAATTAAGGACCAAACAGAATAATTTTCGTTCCTTTCGAAACTTCAAGAGTGGTGCAGCTTCAGCTTCCTCTAATGCAAAACAAGAGGGAAATTTCGCCCAGTCCAAACCAGTCTGGAGACCTAACCAGGCTTGGAACAAGGGGAAACAGGCCAAAAAGCCTGCTGCTGCCTCTAAGACAGCATGAAGGAGTAGCCCCCGATCCGGGACCGGATCTAGTAGGGGGCAGACTTTCTCTCTTAGCTCAGGCTTGGGCAAGAGACGTCCAGGATCCCTGGGCACTAGAGATTGTTTCCCAGGGATATCTTCTGGAATTCAAAGGTTCATCTCCAAAGGGGAGATTTCACCTCTCACAACTATCTGCAAACCAGATAAAGAGAGAGGCATTCTTACGTTGCGTTCAAGACCTACTGGTTATGTGAGTGATCCACCCAGTTCCAAGGGAGGAACAGGGGCAGGGTTTCTATTCAAACCTGTTTATAGTTCCCAAAAAAGAGGGAACGTTCAGACCAATCTTGGATCTCAAGATCCTAAACAAATTTCTCAGGGTCCCATCTTTCAAGATGGAGACTATCCGAACCATCCTCCCTATGATCCTGGAGGGTCAATATATGACGACAGTGGACTTAAAGGATGCTTATCTCCACATTCCGATTCACAGAGATCATCATCAGTTCCTCAGGTTCGCCTTCCTAGACAGGCATTACCAGTTTGTGGCTCTTCCCTTCGGATTAGCCACAGTGCCAAGAATCTTTACGAAGGTTCTAGGGTCTCTTCTGGCGGTGAGGCAGGACCTTCTACTCCAAGGTCCATTCAAACATCCAAATCTAATTTCTCTACGTCTGACTGCTTGGAGATTGAACGCTTGATTTTATCAAAACGTGGTTTCTCAGTCGGTCATTGATACCGTGATTCAGGCTCGAAAGCCTGTCACCAGGAAAATCTATCATACGATATGGTGTAAATATCTTCATTGGTGTGAATCCAAGGGTTACTCGTGGAGTAAGGTCAGGATTCCTAGGATACTATCTTTTCTCCAAGAAGGATTGGAAAAGGGATTATCGGCTAGTTCCTTAAAGGGACAGATTTCTGCTCTGTCTATTCTTTTGCACAAGCGTCTGGCTTATGTTCCAGACGTTCAGGCCTGTGTTTAAACCTGTTGCTCCGCCATGGAGTTTAAGTTTGGTTCTTAAAGTTCTTCAAGGGGTTCTGTTTGAACCTTTGCATTCCATAGATATCAAGCTTTTATCTTGGAAAGTTCTGTTCCTAGTAGCTATCTCTTCGGCTCGAAGAGTTTCAGAGTTATCTGCCTTACAGTGTGATTCCCCTTATCTGCTCTTCCATGCAGATAAGGTAGTTTCGCGTACCAAACCTGGGTTTCTTCCCAAGGTGGTATCTAAAAGAATATCAATCAGGAAATTGTTGTTCCGTCACTGTGTCCTAATCCTTCTTCAAAGAAGGAACGTCTGTTACACAATCTTGACGTGGTTTGTGCTTTAAAGTTTTATTTGCAAGCTACTAAGGATTTTCGTCAAACATCTGCATTGTTTGTTGTCTATTCTGGAAAGAGGAGAGGCCAAAAGGCTTCGGCAACTTCTCTTTCTTTTTGGCTGAGAAGCATAATCCGTTTAGCTTATGAGACTGCTGGCCAGCAGCCTCCTGAAAGAATTACAGCTCATTCTACTAGAGCGGTAGCTTCCACATGGGCTTTTAAACATGAGGCCTCTGTTGAACAGATTTGTAAGGCGGCGACTTGGTCTTCGCTTCATACTTTTTCTAAATTCTACAAATTTGATACTTTTGCTTCTTCGGAGGCTATTTTTGGGACAAAGGTCTTACAGGCAGTGGTGCCTTCCGTTTAAGTTCCTGCCTTTTCCCTCCCTTCATCTGTGTCCTAAAGCTTTGGTATTGGTATCCCACAAGTAATGGATGAACCCGTGGACTGGATACACCTTACAAGAGAAAAAAAAATTAATGCTTACCTGATAAATTTCTTTCTCTTGTGGTGTATCCAGTCCACGGCCTGCCCTGTCACTTAAGGCAGGTGTTTCTCCAACATAGGTGTGTCCGGTCCACGGCGTCATCCTTACTTGTGGGATATTCTCTTCCCCAACAGGAAATGGCAAAGAGCCCAGCAAAGCTGGTCACATGATCCCTCCTAGGCTCCGCCTACCCCAGTCATTCTCTTTGCCGTTGTACAGGCAACATCTCCACGGAGATGGCTTAGAGTTTTTTAGTGTTTAACTGTAGTTTTTATTATTCAATCAAGAGTTTGTTATTTTAAAATAGTGCTGGTATGTACTATTTACTCAGAAACAGAAAAGAGATGAAGATTTCTGTTTGTATGAGGAAAATGATTTTAGCACCGTAACTAAAATCCATGGCTGTTCCACACAGGACTGTTGAGAGCAATTAACTTCAGTTGGGGGAACAGTGTGCAGTCTCTTACTGCTTGAGGTATGACACATTCTAACAAGACGATGTAATGCTGGAAGCTGTCATTTTCCCTATGGGATCCGGTAAGCCATGTTTATTAAGATAGTAAATAAGGGCTTCACAAGGGCTTATTAAGACTGTAGACTTTTTCTGGGCTAAATCGATTCATTATTAACACATATTTAGCCTTGAGGAATCATTTATTCTGGGTATTTTGATATGATTATATCGGCAGGCACTGTTTTAGACACCTTATTCTTTAGGGGCTTTCCCTAATCATAGTCAGAGCCTCATTTTCGCGCCGGTATGGCGCACTTGTTTTTGAGGACAGCATGGCATGCAGCTGCATGTGTGTGGAGCTCTGATACATAGAAAAGTCTTTCTGAAGGCATCATTTGGTATCGTATTCCCCTTTGGGCTTGGTTGGGTCTCAGCAAAGCAGATTCCAGGGACTGTAAAGGGGTTAAATATAAAAACGGCTCCGGTTCCGTTATTTTAAGGGTTAAAGCTTCCAAATTTGGTGTGCAATACTTTTAAGGCTTTAAGACACTGTGGTGAAATTTTGGTGAATTTTGAACAATTCCTTCATGCTTTTTCGCAATTGCAGTAATAAAGTGTGTTTAGTTTAAAATTTAAAGTGACAGTAACGGTTTTATTTTAAAACGTTTTTTGTGCTTTGTTATCAAGTTTATGCCTGTTTAACATGTCTGAACTACCAGATAGATTGTGTTCTGACTGTGGGGAAACCAAGGTTCCTTCTCATTTAACTATATGTATTTTATGTCATAAAAAAATTTAGTAAAAATGATGCCCAAGATGATTCCTCAAGTGAGGGGAGTAAGCATGGTACTGCATCATCCCCTCCTTCGTCTACACCAGTCTTGCCCATACAGGAGGCCCCTAGTACATCTAGTGCGCCAATACTCCTTACTATGCAACATTTAACGGCTGTAATGGATAATTCTATCAAAAACATTTTAGCCAATATGCCCACTTATCAGCGAAAGCGCGACTGCTCTGTTTTAGAAAATTCTGTAGAGCATGAGAACGCTGATGATATGGTTTCTGAAGGGCCCCTACACCAGTCTGAGGGGGCCAGGGAGGTTTTGTCTGAGGGAGAAATTTCAGATTCAGGAAACATTTCTCAACAAGCTGAACCTGATGTGATTACTTTTAAATTTAAGTTGGAACACCTCCGCGCTCTACTTAAGGAGGTGTTATCCAATTTGGATGATTGTGATTATCTGGTCATTCCAGAACCACTATGTAAAATGGAAAAGTTCTTAGAGGCCCCGGGGCCCCCCGAAGCTTTTCCTATATCCAAGCGGGTGGCGTACATTGTTAGTAAAGAATGGGACAGGCCCGGTATACCTTTAGTACCTCCCCCCATATTTAAAAAATTGTTTTCCTATAGTCGACCCCAGAAAGGACTGATGGCAGACAGTCCCCAAGGTCGAGGGGGCGGTTTCTACTCTACACAAGCGCGCCACTATACCCATAGAAGATAGTTGTGCTTTCCAAGATCCTATGGATAAAAAATTAGAAGGTCTGCTAAAAAAGATGTTTGTTCAGCAAGGTTCCCTTCTACAACCAATTGCATGCATTGTCCCTGTCACTGCAGCCGCGTGTTTCTAGTTTGATGAGCTAGGAAAGGCGATTATTAGTAATTCTTCTTCTTATGAGGAGATTATGGACAGAATTCGTGCTCTTAAATTGGCTAATTCTTTCACCCTAGACGCCACCTTGCAATTGGCTAGGTTAGCGGCGAAAAAATTCTGGGTTTGCTATTGTGGCGCAGAGCGCTTTGGTTAAAATCTTGGGCAGCGGATGCGTCTTCCAAGAACAAATTGCTTGACATTCCTTTCAAGGGGAAAACACTCTTTGGCCCTGACTTGAAAGAGATTATCTCTGATATCACTGGGGGCAAGGGCCACGCCCTTCCTCAGGATAGGTCTTTTCAAGACCAAAAATAAACCTAAGTTTCGTCCCTTTCGCAGAAACGGATCAGCCCCAAGGGCTACGTCCTCTAAGCAGGAAGGTAATACTTCTCAAGCCAATCCAGCCTGGAGACCTATGCAAGGCTGGAACAAAGGAAAGCAGGCCAGGAAACCTGCCACTGCTACCAAGACAGCATGAAATGCGGGCCCCCGATCCGGGACCGGATCTGGTGGGGGGCAGACTCTCTCTCTTCGCTCAGGCTTGGGCAAGAGATGTTCTGGATCCTTGGGCGCTAGAAATAGTCTCCCAAGGTTATTCTCTGGAGTTCAAGGGGCTTCCTCCAAGGGGGAGGTTCCACAGGTCTCAGTTGTCTTCAGACCACAAAAGAAGACAGGCATTCTTACATTGGGTAGAAGACCTGCTAAAAATGGGAGTGATTCATCCTGTTCCATTAGGAGAACAAGGGATGGGGTTCTACTCCAATCTGTTCATAGTTCCCAAAAAAGAGGGAACGTTCAGACCAATCTTAGATCTCAAGATCTTGAACAAGTTTCTCAAGGTTCCATCGTTCAAGATGGAAACCATTCGAACACTTCTTCCTTCCATCCAGGAAGGTCAATTCATGACCAAGGTGGATTTCAAGGATGCGTATCTACATATTCCTATCCACAAGGAACATCATCGGTTCCTAAGGTTTGCATTCCTGGACAAGCATTTCCAGTTCGTGGCGTTTTCTTTCGGATTAGCCACTGCTCCTAGGATTTTCTCATAGGTACTAGGGTCCCTTCTGGCGGTGCTAAGACCAAGGGGCATTGCTGTAGTACCTTACTTGGACGACATTCTGATTCGAGCGTCGTCCCTTCCTCAAGTAAAGGCTCACACGGACATTGTCCTGGCCTTTCTCAGATCTCACGGATGGAAAGTGAACGTGGAAAAGAGTTCTCTATCTCCGTCAACGAGGGTTCCCTTCTTGGGAACTATAATAGACTCCTTAGAAATGAGGATTTTTCTGACAGAAGCCAGAAAAACAAAACTTCTAGACTCTTGTCGGATACTTCATTCCGTTCCTCTTCCTTCCATAGCGCAGTGCATGGAAGTGATAGGTTTGATGGTAGCGGCAATGGACATAGTTCCTTTTGTGCGCATTCATCTAAGACCATTACAACTGTTCATGCTCAGTCAGTGGAATGGGGACTATTCAGACTTGTCTCCGAAGATACAAGTAAATCAGAGGACCAGAGACTCATTCCGTTGGTGGCTGTCCCTGGACAACCTGTCACAAGGGATGACCTTCCGCAGACCAGAGTGGGTCATTGTCACGACCGACGCCAGTCTGATGGGCTGGGGCGCGGTCTGGGGATCCCTGAAAGCTCAGGGTCTTTGGTCTCGGGTAGAATCTCTTCTACCGATAAATATTCTGGAACTGAGAGCGATATTCAATGCTCTCAAAGCTTGGCCTCAGCTAGCGAGGGCCAAGTTCTTACATCAACCATCAGGGGGGAACAAGGAGTTCCCTAGCGATGGAAGAAGTGACCAAAATCATTCTATGGGCGGAGTTTCACTCCTGCCACCTGTCTGCTATCCACATCCCAGGAGTGGAAAATTGGGAAGCGGATTTTCTGAGTCGTCAGACATTGCATCCGGGGGAGTGGGAACTCCATCCGGAAATCTTTGCCCAAGTCACTCAACCGTGGGGCATTCCAGACATGGATCTGATGGCCTCTCGTCAGAACTTCAGAGTTCCTTACTACGGGTACAGATCCAGGGATCCCAAGGCGGCTCTAGTGGATGCACTAGTAGCACCTTGGACCTTCAAACTAGCTTATGTGTTCCCGCCGTTTCCTCTCATCCCCAGGCTGGTAGCCAGGATCAATCAGGAGAGGGCGTCGGTGATTTAGATAGCTCCTGCGTGGCCACGCAGGACTTGGTATGCAGATCTGGTGAATATGTCATCGGCTCCACCATGGAAGCTACCTTTGAGACGAGACCTTCTTGTTCTAGGTCCGTTCGACCCACTCCAGCTGACTGCTTGGAGATTGAACGCTTGATCTTATCAAAGCGAGGGTTCTCAGATTCTGTTATTAATACTCTTGTTCAGGCCTGAAAGCCTGTAACCAGAAAAATTACCACATAATTTGGTATATCTGTTGGTGTGAATCTGCAGGATTCCCTTGGGACAAGGTTAAGATTCCTAAGAGTCTATCCTTCCTTCGAGAAGGATTGGAAAAAGGATTCCTTGATGGGACAGATTTCTGCCTTGTCTGTGTTACTTCACAAAAAGCTGGCAGCTGTGCCAGATGTTCTAGCCTTTGTTCAGGCTCTGGTTAGAATCAAGCCTGTTTACAAAATTTTGACTCCTCCTTGGAGTCTCAACCTAGTTCTTTCAGTTCTTCAGGGGGTTCCGTTTGAACCCTTACATTCCGTTGATATTAAGTTATTATCTTGGAAAGTTTTGTTTTTGGTTGCAATTTCTTCTGCTAGAAGAGTTTCAGAATTATCTGCTCTGCAGTGTTCTTCTCCTTATCTGGTGTTCCATGCAGATAAGGTGGTTTTGCGTACTAAACCTGGTTTTCTTCCAAAAGTTGTTTCTAACAAAAACATTACCCAGGAGATAGTTGTGCCTTCTTTGTGTCCTAATCCAGTTTCAAAGAAGGAACGTTTGTTGCACAACTTGGATGTAGTTCGTGCTCTCAAATTTTACTTAGCAGCTACTAAGGATTTCAGACAAACTTTGTCTTTGTTTGTTGTTTATTCTGGTAAACGGAGAGGTCAAAAAGCAACTTCTACCTCTCTCTCCTTCTGGATTAAAAGCATTATCCGATTGGCTTATGAGACTGCCGGACGGCAGCCTCCTGAAAGAATCACAGCTCACTCCACTAGGGCTGTGGCTTCCACATGGGCCTTCAAGAACGAGGCTTCTGTTGATCAGATATGTAAGGCAGCGACTTGGTCTTCACTGCACACTTTTTCTAAATTTTACAAATTTGATACTTTTGCTTCTTCTGAGGCTATTTTTGGGAGAAAGGTTTTGCAAGCCGTGGTGCCTTCCATTTAGGTGACCTGATTTGCTCCCTCCCTTCATCCGTGTCCTAAAGCTTTGGTATTGGTTCCCACAAGTAAGGATGACGCCGTGGACCGGACACACCTATGTTGGAGAAAACAGAATTTATGTTTACCTGATAAATTACTTTCTCCAACGGTGTGTCCGGTCCACGGCCCGCCCTGGTTTTTTTAATCAGGTCTGATAATTTATTTTCTTTAACTACAGTCACCACGGTAACATATGGTTTCTCCTATGCAAATATTCCTCCTTAACGTCGGTCGAATGACTGGGGTAGGCGGAGCCTAGGAGGGATCATGTGACCAGCTTTGCTGGGCTCTTTGCCATTTCCTGTTGGGGAAGAGAATATCCCACAAGTAAGGATGACGCCGTGGACCGGACACACCGTTGGAGAAAGTAATTTATCAGGTAAACATAAATTCTGTTTTTTATTTTTAAAACTACAGTCATCCCTGCACCCTATAGTTTCTCCTTTTTCTTACTTGTCTTCGGTCGAATGACTGGAGGTGGGGGTTAGGGGAGGAGCTATATAGACAGCTCTGCTGTGGGTGTCCTCTTGCAACTTCCTGTTGGGAAGGAGAATATCCCACAAGTAATGGATGAACCTGTGGACTGGATACACCACAAGAGAAAGAAATTCATCAGGTAAGCATACATTTTGTTTTTCTTCTGAAGGGAAGAGTCAGCAGCTCCCGCCCGTGTTTTTATCTATGAGGCGGTTGTAATTTTTTGTTCTTCTGGCACCTTTTTTCACCCTGATAATTCTCCTACTGTTCCTTGTTCCCTCGGCAGAATGACTGGGGGATGAGGGAAGTGGGGGAGGTATTTAAGCCTTTGGGTGGGGTTTCTTTGCCTTCTCATGGTGGCCAGGTTCTGTATTTCCCAAAAGTAATGAATGCAGCTGTGGACTCTTCCCTTCAGAAGAAAATGAAATTATCAGGTAAGCATAATTTATGTTTTCATGGGCATTCACAGGTCCGCCTCTCATCCTCCCTCATACAATGGAAGTCTGGAGGACTTCGCCTCGGTTTTCATGCAGAAACGAGAAAAAAAAAAGCAAAATATCACGTACTCGCTGTTTTAAATTTGCGGTTTAAAGTCGCATCTGTGATTAATCGTGCAGCCCTAATACATACATACGTGATAAATTGTGCTTATGAAAAACTGTAGTAAAAAGTTTATTTTTCTGTTCTCTTCAGGTCATGAAAAAAATGTTCGTTATAAGATGATTCGGAATCCAGATGACCTGGTGAAATTTATTGCCGAATTAAAGAAAAGTGAGAAAAAGGTAAAACTTAAAGCACACGAAACCCAATTTTTTCTTTCAATATTTAGATAGGGAATTCATTTTTACAAACATTTAGTATTTACTTTGCTCTCATGTTGTTGTTCATTGTTGAAGAGATATCTAGATATGTAATGTGCACATGTCTGGAGCACTATATGAAAGTTATAGTGCTGCCATCTAGTGCTGAGCTTGCATCCCTGCTTTTCAACAAAGGATAACAAGAAAATGAAGACAATTTGATAAAATTGTATTCTCTGAATCATGAAAAAGAATTGTTTTTTTTTTTAATGTCCCTTTAACTTAATTTTTCATGTATATAATATATATGAAAGTCACTTTTGGTTTCATAACAAAATTTAGAAAAAAATGTGAAATGGTATGTGTTGAATTTGGAATGGTCAAAGGCACCATTGCCTTTTGTACTGCCCACCAAATGTGTTCTGTAACAGAAACTTATGGCAATAAAAAGGAGTAATAAAGAGACCAGCTCAATTATTGCCCAGTGAGGCGCTAATGGGGATAAAGATATTAGTGAGAGTAAGATAGAGGCAATATTGCTGCTGCTATAATGAGACCATGTGAGAATCTGGATCCCTCGTACATAAAATCAAATAAATTACTGTAAAGAATGCTAGAAAATATTTTTACAGAGCTGTAATAGTATAGTAATAATAGTAGTGTTTTTTTTTTATTTTTAATTCAGTTAATCAGAATGATTCAGATACATAAAAGTAAATCCTTAGGAAAACAATATGTCCACGTATATGCAGTCAAGAAGTTGTCTCTAAATGTAGTTGGCACAGGATGTGGCAGAAATAGTGAAAATATCAATTAGTATGATTTATCCATGAGAGGAGGCACGAGACTTGCCATCAATCATATTAGGTAAGTAGTGGCGTCCAAGAGAGAGAAAACCGTCCCACATTAGTTCTGCTTGAATGCCTCCAGTCGTTGTACAAACTTCCCAGTGTATGGCAGGATACAGGGTAGTGTAGATGTGCTCAAAGAGGAAAAAAAACACTAAAATAGTGTAATATGTTTTTAACATAGGCGATTAAAATAAAGACATGATTAAACTCTTATAGCAAACCTCAACACATTGAGCTATATGTATGGCAAATGGTGGTAATCCTGCACAGGAGTTATCAGTTAAGTCTGAGATATAAAGTCCAGTAAAATTAGGAGTACACGACAAAATCCAGGTTACTGGGTGACTCCACCGTAAGTCCTTACGCGTTTTAAAGTAACAAACTTCTTTGTCAGAAGTAACAAACTTCTTTGTCAGAAGTAACAAACTTCCCTATTCGTTCTTGACTGACTGGGTAAGATGGAGACAGTTATTAGGCTATAGTATATGCTTATTTCTCTCAGAAGACTAAAAATATAACAATTAGGAGAGCATCAGAGAGCGAAAGGGTACATGACAAATGTATTGTAGATAGGAAAGGGAAGAAGTGATTTTAGAATAGAAGAGGAATAAGTAGTTCAAGGGGGTGATCTTTAAGTGTTTAATGTTCCTTTCTTTCATGTAATTAGCAAGAGTCCATGAGCTAGTGACGTATGGGATATACATTCCTACCAGGAGGGGCAAAGTTCCCCAAACCTCAAAATGCCTACAAATACACCCCTCACCACACCCACAAATCAGTTTTACAAACTTTGCCTCCTATGGAGGTGGTGAAGTAAGTTTGTGCTAGATTCTTCGTTGATATGCGCTCCGCAGCAGGTTGGAGCCCGGTTTTCCTCTCAGCGTGCAGTGAATGTCAGAGGGATGTGAGGAGAGTATTGCCTATTTGAATGCAATGATCTCCTTCTACGGGGTCTATTTCATAGGTTCTCTGTTATCGGTCGTAGAGATTCATCTCTTACCTCCCTTTTCAGATCGACGATATACTCTTATATATATATATATATATATATATATATATATATATATATATATATATATATATACCATTTCCTCTGCTGATTTTCGTTTCAGTACTGGTTTGGCTTTCTACAAACATGTAGATGAGTGTCCTGGGGTAAGTAAGTCTTATTTTCTGTGACACTCTAAGCTATGGTTGGGCACTTTTTTAATAAAGTTCTAAATATATGTATTCAAACATTTTTTTCCCTGTGGGCTGTTAGGCTTGCGGGGGCTGAAAATGCTTCATTTTATTGCGTCATTCTTGGCGCGGACTTTTTTGGCGCAAAAAATCTTTTCTGTTTCCGGCGTCATACGTGTCGCCGGAAGTTGCGTCATTTTTGACGTTCTTTTGCGCCAAAAATGTCGGCGTTCCGGACGTGGCGTCATTTTTGGCGCCGAAAGCATTTAGGCGCCAAATAATGTGGGCGTCTTATTTGGCGCTAAAAAAATATGGGCGTCGCTTTTGTCTCCACATTATTTAAGTCTCATTTTTCTTTTGCTTCTGGTTGCTAGAAGCTTGTTCCTTGGCATTTTTTCCCATTCCTGAAACTGTCGTTTAAGGAATTTGATCAATTTTGCTTTATATGTTGTTTTTTCTCTTACATATTGCAAGATGTCTCACGTTGCATCTGAGTCAGAAGATACTTCAGGAAAATCGCTGTCTGGTGCTGGAACTACCAAAGCTAAGTGTATCTGCTGTAAACTTTTGGTAGCTGTTCCTCCAGCTGTTGTTTGTATTAATTGTCATGACAAACTTGTTAATGCAGATAATATTTCCTTTAGTAATGTACGATTGCAGTTGCAGTTCCATCAACATCTAATGTTCAGAGTGTACCTGATAACATAAGAGATTTCTCCTGTTAAGTGTAGTCAGTCCACGGGTCATCCATTACTTATGGGATTATGTCTCCTCCCTAACAGGAAGTGCAAGAGGATCACCCAAGCAGAGCTGCTATATAGCTCCTCCCCTCTACGTCATACCCAGTCATTCTCTTGCACCTAACTAATAGATAGGACGTGTGAGAGGACTGTGGTTGTTATACTTAGTTTTTATTTCTTCAATCAAAAGTTTGTTATTTTAAACAGCACCGGAGTGTGTTGTTTTTTCTCAGGCAGTATTAGAAGAAGAATCTACCTGAGTTTGTATATGATCTTAGCGGTCGTAACTAAGATCCACTTGCTGTTTCTCGGCCATTCTGAGGAGAGAGGTACTTCAGAACAGGGGACAGCGGGCAGGGTTCACCTGCAAGGAGGTATGTTGCAGTATATTATTTTCTAAGGAATGGAATTGACTGAGAAAATACTGCTGATACCGATATAATGTAAGTGCAGCCTTAAATGCAGTAATAGCGACTGGTATCAGGCTGATATGTATGTATGTTTACACTGAAGTATTTCTAGGGAATGGAACTTCACTAAGAAAATACTGTATACATCTAACTTATATTTAAGCCTCTACTGCAGTGAAAGCGACTAGCAGCAGGCTTTTTAATAACATTTATTAATTTTACATTAAAACGTTTACTGGCATGTTAATCGTTTTTCTCTGAGGTACTTGGTGATAAAACTTTATGGGCATTATTTTTCCACTTGGCTGTCGTTTATTTTGAATAAAATCAGTTTACTGAGCTTCTCCACTGTTGTATTATGAGTGGGAGGGGCCTATTTTGGCGCTTTATTGCGCAGTAAAAATTCAGTCATAGTCTTCCTATTTCTTCCTCCAACGATCCAGGACGTCTCTACAGAGCCCAAGGGTCTCCAAAACTTGTTTTGAGGGAGGTAATCACTCACAGCAGACCTGTGAGATTGTGCTTTGACTGTGATAAAAACGTTTATTTCAAATTGTTAACCGTGTTTGGGTTACTAAGGGGTTAATCATCCATTTGCTGGTGGGTGCAATCCTTTGCTAATTTTATGCATTTACTGTGAAAATTTGGTTGCTATAACTAATTGTTTCATTGTTATTTCAACTGTGACGTTTTTTTGTGTGCTTCTTAAAGGCACAGTATCGTTTTTTATATTGCTTGTAAACTTATTTCAAAAGTATTTTCCAAGCTTGCTAGTCTAATTGCTAGTTTGTTTAAACATGTCTGACACAGAGGAATCTCGTTGTGCAATATGTTTAAAGGCCAATGTGGAGCCCAATAGAAATTTGTGTACTAATTGCATTGATGCTACTTTGAATAAAAGCCAATCTGTACATGTAAAGAAAATTTCACCAGACAACGAGGGGAAAGTTATGCCGACTAACTCTCCTCACGTGTCAGTACCTTCGTCTCCCGCTCAGGAGGTGCGTGATATTGTGGCGCCAAGTACATCAGGGCGGCCATTACAAATCACTTTGCAAGACATGGCTAATGTTATGACTGAAGTATTATCTAAATTACCAGAACTTAGGGGTAAACGCGACCACTCTGGGGTGAGAACAGAGTGCGCTGATAATATTAGAGCCATGTCTGATACTGCGTCACAATTGGCAGAACATGAGGACGGAGAGCTTCATTCTGTGGGTGACGGATCTGATCCAAATAAACTGGATTCAGACATTTCAAATTTTAAATTTAAGCTTGAGAACCTCCGTGTATTGCTAGGGGAGGTATTAGCGGCTCTGAATGATTGTAACACGGTTGCAATTCCAGAGAAATTATGTAGGCTGGATAGATACTATGCGGTACCGGTGAGTACTGACGTTTTTCCTATACCTAAGAGGCTTACAGAGATTATTACCAAGGAGTGGGATAGGCCGGGTGTGCCCTTTTCCCCACCTCCTATATTTAGAAAAATGTTTCCAATAGACGCCACTACACGGGACTTATGGCAGACGGTCCCTAAGGTGGAGGGAGCAGTTTCTACTCTGGCTAAGCGCACCACTATCCCGGTGGAGGATAGCTGTGCTTTTTCAGATCCAATGGATAAAAAGTTAGAGGGTTACCTTAAGAAAATGTTTGCTCAACAAGGTTTTATATTGCAACCCCTTGCATGCATTGCGCCTGTCACGGCTGCGGCGGCATTCTGGTTTGAGTTTCTGGAAGAGACCATTGGCTCAGCTCCATTGGATGAGATTATTGACAAGCTTAGAATCCTTAAGCTAGCTAATTCATTTATTTCTGATGCCGTAGTACACTTAACTAAGCTTACGGCTAAGAACTCCGGATTCGCCATTCAAGCGCGCAGAGCGCTGTGGCTTAAATCCTGGTCAGCCGATGTGACTTCTAAATCTAAATTGCTTAACATACCTTTCAAAGGGCAAACATTATTCGGGCCCGGTTTGAAAGAGATTATCGCTGACATTACTGGAGGTAAGGGCCATGCCCTGCCTCAAGACAGAGCCAGACCAAGGGCTAAACAGTCTAATTTTCGTGCCTTTCGTAACTTCAAGGCAGGAGCAGCATCAACTTCCTCCGCTCCAAAACAGGAAGGAATTGTTGCTCGCTACAGACAGGGCTGGAAACCTAACCAGTCCTGGAACAAGGGCAAGCAGGCCAGAAAGCCTGCTGCCGCCCCTAAGACAGCATGAAGTGAGGGCCCCCGATCCGCAAACGGATCTAGTGGGGAGCAGACTTTCTCTCTTCGCCCAGGCTTGGGCAAGAGATGTCCAGGATCCCTGGGCGTTAGAGATCATATCTCAGGGATATCTTCTGGACTTCAAAGCTTCTCCTCCAAAAGGGAGATTTCATCTTTCAAGGTTGTCAGCAAACCAGATAAAGAAAGAAGCGTTTCTACGCTGTGTACAAGACCTTTTAATAATGGGAGTGATCCATCCGGTTCCGCGGTCGGAACAAGGACAAGGGTTTTACTCAAATCTGTTTGTGGTTCCCAAAAAAGAGGGAACCTTCAGACCAATCTTGGATTTAAAAATACTAAACAAATTCCTAAGAGTTCCATCGTTCAAAATGGAAACTATTCGGACAATCTTACCTATGATCCAAAAGGGTCAGTACATGACCACAGTGGATTTAAAAGATGCCTTACCTTCACATACCGATTCACAAAGATCATTATCGGTACCTAAGGTTTGCCTTCCTAAACAGGCATTACCAGTTTGTAGCTCTTCCCTTCGGGTTAGCTACAGCTCCAAGAATCTTTACAAAGGTTCTGGGCTCTCTTCTGGCGGTACTAAGACCGAAAGGAATATCGGTAGCTCCGTACCTAGACGACATTCTGATACAAGCGTCAAGTTTCCAAACTGCCAAGTCTCATACAGAGTTAGTTCTGGCATTTCTAAGGTCGCATGGGTGGAAGGTGAACGTAGAAAAGAGTTCTCTATTACCACTCACAAGAGTTCCCTTCCTGGGGACTCTTATAGATTCTGTAGAAATGAAAATTTACCTGACAGAGACCAGGTTAACGAAACTTCAAAACGCCTGCCGTGTCCTTCATTCCATTCAACGCCCGTCAGTGGCTCAGTGCATGGAGGTAATCGGCTTAATGGTAGCGGCAATGGACATAGTTCCTTTTGCACGCCTGCATCTCAGACCACTGCAATTATGCATGCTAGGTCAGTGGAATGGGGATTACTCAGATTTGTCCCCTATGCTGAATCTGGATCAAGAGACCAGAGATTCTCTTCTATGGTGGCTTTCTCGGCCACATCTGTCCAGGGGGATGCCCTTCAGCAGACCAGATTGGACGATAGTAACAACAGACGCCAGCCTGCTAGGTTGGGGCGCTGTCTGGAATTCCCTGAAGGCTCAGGGATCATGGACTCAGGAGGAGAAACTCCTTCCAATAAACATTCTGGAATTAAGAGCGGTTCTCAATGCTCTTCTGGCTTGGCCTCAGTTAGCAACTCTGAGGTTCATCAGGTTCCAGTCGGACAATATCACGACTGTGGCTTACATCAACCATCAGGGAGGGACAAGGAGTTCCCTAGCGATGATGGAAGTCTCAAAGATAATTCGCTGGGCAGAGTCTCACTCTTGCCACCTATCAGCGATCCACATCCCAGGAGTGGAGAACTGGGAGGCGGATTTTCTAAGTCGCCAGACTTTTCATCCGGGGGAGTGGGAACTTCATCCGGAGGTATTTGCCCAACTGCTTCGGCGTTGGGGCAAACCAGATCTGGATCTCATGGCGTCTCGCCAGAACGCCAAGCTTCCTTGGTACGGATCCAGGTCCAGGGATCCGGGAGCGGTGCTGATAGATGCTCTGACAGCACCTTGGGTTTTCAACATGGCTTATGCGTTTCCACCTTTCCCGATGCTTCCTCGTTTGATTGCCAGAATCAAACAGGAGAGAGCATCAGTGATTCTAATAGCGCCTGCGTGGCCACGCAGGACCTGGTATGCAGATCTAGTGGACATGTCGTCCTGTCCACCATGGTCTCTGCCTCTGAGACAGGACCTTCTCATTCAGGGTCCTTTCAAACATCCAAATCTAATTTCTCTGAGACTGACTGCATGGTGATTGAACGCTTGATTCTATCTAAGCGTGGATTCTCGGAGTCAGTGATTGATACCTTAATACAGGCTAGGAAGCCTGTTACCAGGAAATTTACCATAAAATATGGCGTAAATATTTGCATTGGTGCGAATCCAAGAGTTACTCATGGAGTAAGGTTAGGATTCCTAGGATATTGTCTTTTCTACAAGAAGGTTTAGAAAAGGGTTTATCTGCTAGTTCTTTAAAGGGACAGATCTCAGCTCTGTCCATCCTTTTACACAAACGTCTGTCAGAAGTTCCAGACGTTCAGGCTTTTTGTCAAGCTTTGGCCAGGATTAAGCCTGTGTTTAAAACTGTTGCTCCGCCGTGGAGCTTAAACTTAGTTCTTAACGTTTTACAGGGTGTTCCTTTTGAACCCCTTCATTCCATTGATATCAAGCTGTTATCTTGGAAAGTTCTGTTTTTGATGGCTATTTCCTCGGCTCGAAGAGTCTCTGAGTTATCGGCCTTACATTGTGATTCTCCTTATCTGATTTTTCATTCAGACAAGGTAGTTCTGCGTACTAAACCTGGGTTCTTGCCTAAGGTATTCACTAACAGGAATATCAATCAAGAGATTGTTGTTCCATCATTGTGCCCTAACCCTTCTTCAAAGAAGGAACGACTTCTGCACAATCTGGACGTCGTCCGTGCCCTGAAATTTTATTTGCAGGCAACTAAAGATTTTCGCCAAACTTCTTCCCTGTTTGTCATTTATTCTGGACAGAGGAGAGGTCACAAAGCTTCGGCTACCTCTCTCTCTTTCTGGCTTCGTAGCATAATACGTTTAGCCTATGAGACTGCTGGACAGCAGCCTCCTGAAAGAATTACAGCTCATTCTACTAGAGCTGTGGCTTCCACCTGGGCCTTTAAAAATGAGGCCTCTGTTGAACAGATTTGCAAGGCTGCAACTTGGTCTTCACTTCACACCTTTTCGAAATTTTACAAATTTGACACTTTTGCTTCTTCGGAGGCTGTTTTTGGGAGAAAGGGTTCTTCAGGCAGTGAGCCTGCCTGTCCCTCCCGTCATCCGTGTACTTTTAGCTTTGGTATTGGTATCCCATAAGTAATGGATGACCCGTGGACTGACTACACTTAACAGGAGAAAACATAATTTATGCTTACCTGATAAATTCCTTTCTCCTGTAGTGTAGTCAGTCCACGGCCCGCCCTGTTTTTTATGGCAGGTCTAAATTTTAAATTATACTCCAGTCACCACTGCACCCTATAGTTTCTCCTTTCTCGTTTGGTTTTCGGTCGAATGACTGGGTATGACGTAGAGGGGAGGAGCTATATAGCAGCTCTGCTTGGGTGATCCTCTTGCACTTCCTGTTAGGGAGGAGACATAATCCCATAAGTAATGGATGACCCGTGGACTGACTACACTACAGGAGAAAGGAATTTATCAGGTAAGCATAAATTATGTTTTTGTTTCTGAATCCATCAAAAAGGCTATGTCTGTTATTCCTCCTTCTAGTAAACATAAAAAATCTTTTAAAACTTCTCTTTATACAGATGAATTTTTAAATGAACATCATCATTCTGATTCTAATGACTCTTCTGGTTCAGAGGATTCTGTCTCAGAGGTTGATGCTGATAAATCTTCATATTTATTTAAAATGGAATTTATTCGTTCTTTACTTAAAGAAGTACTAATTGCTTTAGAAATTGAGGATTCTGGTCCTCTTGATAATAAATCTAAACGTTTAGATAAGGTCTTTAAATCTCCTGTGGTTATTCCAGAAGTTTTTCTGTTCCTGGTGCTATTTCTGAAGTAATTTCCAGAGAATGGAATAATTTGGGTAATTCATTTACTCCTTCTAAACGTTTTAAGCAATTATATCCTGTGCCGTCTGACAGATTAGAATTTTGGGACAAAATCCCTAAAGTTGATGGGGCTATTTCTACCCTTGCTAAACGTACTACTATTCCTACGTCAGATGGTACTTCGTTTAAGGATCCTTTAGATAGGAAAATTGAATCCTTTCTAAGAAAAGCTTATCTGTGTTCAGGTAATCTTCTTAGACCTGCTATATCATTGGCTGATGTTGCTGCAGCTTCAACTTTTTGGTTGGAAACTTTAGCGCAACAAGTAACAGATCATGATTCTCATAATATTATTCTTCTTCTTCAACATGCTAATAATTTTATCTGTGATGCCATTTTTGATATTATCAGAGTTGATGTCAGGTTTATGTCTCTAGCTATTTTAGCTAGAAGAGCTTTATGGCTTAAAACTTGGAATGCTGATATGTCTTCTAAATCGACTCTACTTTCCATTTCTTTCCAGGGTAACAAATTATTTGGTTCTCAGTTGGATTCTATTATCTCAACTGTTACTGGTGGGAAAGGAACTTTTTTACCACAGGATAAAAAATCTAAGGGTAAAAACAGGGCTAATAATCGTTTTCGTTCCTTTCGTTTCAACAAAGAACAAAAGCCTGATCCTTCATCCTCAGGAGCAGTTTCAGTTTGGAAACCATCTCCAGTCTGGAATAAATCCAAGCCTTCTAGAAAAGCAAAGCCAGCTTCTAAGTCCACATGAAGGTGCGGCCCTCATTCCAGCTCAGCTGGTAGGGGGCAGGTTACGTTTTTTTCAAAGAAATTTGGATCAATTCTGTTCACAATCTTTGGATTCAGAACATTGTTTCAGAAGGGTACAGAATTGGTTTCAAGATAAGACCTCCTGCAAAGAGATTTTTTCTTTCCCGTGTCCCAGTAAATCCAGTGAAAGCTCAAGCATTTCTGAAATGTGTTTCAGATCTAGAGTTGGCTGGAGTAATTATGCCAGTTCCAGTTCCGGAACAGGGGCTGGGGTTTTATTCTATCTCTTCATTGTACCAAAGAAGGAGAATTCCTTCAGACCAGTTCTGGATCTAAAAATATTGAATCGTTATGTAAGGATACCAACGTTCAAAATGGTAACTGTAAGGACTATCTTGCCTTTTGTTCAGCAAGGGCATTATATGTCCACAATAGATTTACAGGATGCATATCTGCATATTCCGATTCATCCAGATCATTATCAGTTCCTGAGATTCTCTTTCCTGGACAAGCATTACCAGTTTGTGGCTCTGCCGTTTGGCCTAGCTACAGCTCCAAGAATTTTTACAAAGGTTCTCGGTGCCCTTCTGTCTGTAATCAGAGAACAGGGTATTGTGGTATTTCCTTATTTGGACGATATCTTGGTACTTGCTCAGTCTTCACATTTAGCAGAATCTCATACGAATCGACTTGTGTTGTTTCTTCAAGATCATGGTTGGAGGATCAATTCACTTAAAAGTTAATTGATTCCTCAGACAAGGGTAACCTTTCTGGGTTTCCAGATAGATTCAGTGTCCATGACTCTGTCTTTGACGGACAAGAGACGTCTAAAATTGATTTCAGCTTGTCGAAACCTTCAGTCACAATCATTCCCTTCGGTAGCCTTATGCATGGAAATTCTAGGTCTTATGACTGCTGCATCGGACGCGATCCCCTTTGCTCGTTTTCACATGCGACCTCTTCAGCTCTGTATGCTGAATCAATGGTGCAGGGATTACACAAAGATATCTCAATTAATATCTTTAAAACCGATTGTACGACACTCTCTAACGTGGTGGACAGATCACCATCGTTTAATTCAGGGGGCTTCTTTTGTTCTTCCGATCTGGACTGTAATTTCAACAGATGCAAGTCTTACAGGTTGGGGAGCTGTGTGGGGATCTCTGACGGCACAAGGAGTTTGGGAATCTCAGGAGGTGAGATTACCGATCAATATTTTGGAACTCCGTGCAATTTTCAGAGCTCTTCAGTCTTGGCCTCTTCTGAAGAGAGAATCGTTCATTTGTTTTCAGACAATGTCACAACTGTGGCATACATCAATCATCAAGGAGGGACTCACAGTCCTCTGGCTATGAAAGAAGTATCTCGAATTCTGGTTTGGGTGGAATCCAGCTCCTGTCTAATCTCTGCGGTTCATATCCCAGGTATAGACAATTGGGAAGCGGATTATCTCAGTCGCCAAACGTTGCATCCGGGCGAATGGTCTCTTCACCCAGAGGTATTTCTTCAGATTGTTCAAATGTGGGAACTTCCAGAAATAGATCTGATGGCGTCTCATCTAAACAAGAAACTTCCCAGGTATCTGTCCAGATCCCGGGATCCTCAGGCGGAGGCAGTGGATGCATTATCACTTCCTTGGAAGTATCATCCTGCCTATATCTTTCCGCCTCTAGTTCTTCTTCCAAGAGTAATCTCCAAGATTCTGAAGGAATGCTCGTTTGTTCTGCTGGTAGCTCCGGCATGGCCTCACAGGTTTTGGTATGCGGATCTTGTCCGTATGGCCTCTTGCCATCCGTGGACTCTTCCGTTAAGACCAGACCTTCTGTCGCAAGGTCCTTTTTTCCATCAGGATCTCAAATCCTTAAATTTAAAGGTATGGAGATTGAACGCTTGATTCTTGGTCAAAGAGGTTTCTCTGACTCTGTGATTAATACTATGTTACAGGCTCGTAAATCTGTATCTAGAGAGATATATTATAGAGTCTGGAAGACTTATATTTCTTGGTGTCTTTCTCATCATTTTTCTTGGCATTCTTTTAGAATTCCGAGAATTTTACAGTTTCTTCAGGATGGTTTAGATAAAGGTTTGTCCGCAAGTTCTTTGAAAGGACAAATCTCTGCTCTTTCTGTTCTTTTTCACAGAAAGATTGCTAATCTTCCTGATATTCATTGTTTTGTACAAGCTTTGGTTCGTATAAAACCTGTCATTAAGTCAATTTCTCCTCCTTGGAGTTTGAATTTGGTTCTGGTGGCTCTTCAAGCTCCTCCTTTTGAACCCATGCATTCATTGGACATTAAATTACTTTCTTGGAAAGTTTTGTTCCTTTTGGCGATCTCTTCTGCCAGAAGAGTCTCTGAATTATCTGCTCTTTCTTGTGAGTCTCCTTTTCTGATTTTTCATCAGGATAAGGCGGTTTTGCGAACTTCTTTTGAATTTTTACCTAAGGTTGTGAATTCCAACAACATTAGTAGAGAAATTGTGGTTCTTTCATTATGTCCTAATCCTAAGAATTCTAAGGAGAAATCGTTGCATTCTTTGGATGTTGTTAGAGCTTTGAAATATTATGTTGAAGCTACTAAGTCTTTCCGAAAGACTTCTAGTCTATTTGTTATCTTTTTCGGTTCTAGAAAAGGCCAGAAAGCTTCTGCCATTTCTTTAGCATCTTGGTTGAAATCTTTAATTCATCATGCCTATGTCGAGTCGGGTATAACTCCGCCTCAAAGGGTTACAGCTCATTCTACTAGGTCAGTTTCTACTTCCTGGGCGTTTAGGAATGAAGCTTCGGTTGATCAGATTTGCAAAGCAGCAACTTGGTCCTCTTTGCATACTTTTACTAAATTCTACCATTTTGATGTATTTTCTTCTTCTGAAGCAGTTTTTGGTAGAAAAGTACTTCAGGCAGCGGTTTCATTTTGAATCTTCTGTTTATGTTTTTCATTAAACTTTATTTTGGGTGTGGATTATTTTCAGCAGGAATTGGCTGTCTTTATTTTATCCCTCCCTCTCTAGTGACTCTTGCGTGGAAAGATCCACATCTTGGGTAGTCATTATCCCATACGTCACTAGCTCATGGACTCTTGCTAATTACATGAAAGAAAACATAATTTATGTAAGAACTTACCTGATAAAATTCATTTCTTTCATATTAGCAAGAGTCCATGAGGCCCACCCTTTTTTGTGGTGGTTATGATTTTTTTGTATAAAACACAATTATTCCAATTCCTTATTTTATATGCTTTTGCACTTTTTTCTTATCACCCCACTTCTTGGCTATTCGTTAAACTGAATTGTGGGTGTGGTGAGGGGTGTATTTGTAGGCATTTTGAGGTTTGGGAAACTTTGCCCCTCCTGGTAGGAATGTATATCCCATACGTCACTAGCTCATGGACTCTTGCTAATATGAAAGAAATGAATTTATCAGGTAAGTTCTTACATAAATTATGTTTTTTATAGCAGACGCAAGAAGACGGTAATGACTTGCACAGTTCACCCAGTGAAGAAGACACCAGCCCAACATCTGATAGAAATTCTGACGATGAGGAGGATGAACGGGCTCTCATGCAAGAGTTTGAAAATGAGTTGGTAGACATCCTACTACCAAAAACTGATTTATCACAAGTGAAAGAAGATGTGAAAACTGAGATGGTGAAGGAATTTGATAACATTATTAATGAGGTATTATTCTGATAACATTTTGTACTAATCTAGTGAACATTTTCTCTTGTCAGCCTATAAGCCTATCTCAAAATGATTTATTATTTAGCTGAAATCTTCTGTTTTCTGGATCTGTCCTTAGAATATTTTGCAAAAAAAAAAACTATCCCAAAACAGCAATTACATTAATCTGCACAAAATCTGATGTGATACAATATATTTTGTATATACTGAAGCTCTTAAAGGGCCATTATACTGATAAAATCATATGATCTAATTTGTTAGAGCATGTAATGTTATCACTAGTGATGCTGCCACTCTGTGTTTTAACCCCTGCAACCCCATTGTGCTATAATCTGTGTCTGTGGAGAAGCTCTCAGGACTGGTGTGAGTGTAGAGATACTCATTATATCAAAGCTTTGTTTCAAATTGTAATATAAATGTATTTAATCTTTTTGTTTGTTGTGTTACTTTCTATATAATTCTCCAAGTGTCCCAAGCACCAAATACCACAAGCGGACCAATCTTTATAATAAAAAGCCAAAATTGTATTATTCAATCCTTAAAAACTAGCTACAGCTACAAAAGACCGCAATGACATTGAATGGAGACCGAGCTCCTATGCAGACATGTTTCATGTGAACACTTATTCATTGCTCTTAGGAGTAACGGTTTCTTCCAGTTTAAATTTAGAAACAGTTAGATACAGTGCATAATTTGTATAGATTCATTTAATCCACTCCATGCTATATATTCACTTGAGGAATAAGTTACATTATTTAATAAATCTGATTCATAATATATATATATATATATATATATATATATATATATATATATATATATATATATATATATATATATATAATCAAAAACTTGTTATATCTGAGAATAATTCCATTTTATATCACACATTTACGATATATTTTATATACATTTTATATATACAGATCAATATCCTTTCTTGAGTTCGAACCCTGAGGAATAGAGCTCTTTGGTGTGAAAGTCCAATTTCCCGCAAATTTAACTTTTTCTCCCTATCATCACCCCTTCTCCAGACTGGGACATGGTCTATACCCTGTATAGTCACTAATTTAGTGTCAAATTATGAAATTCTCTGAAATGTCTTGCTATAGGTGCGTCAGTCTGGATCCTTAATAGACCTAATATGTTCCAGAAATCTGTCCTTAAGGGGTCTCTTAGTTTTACCTACATATTATTTGGAGCACCCCCTACAGGTCAGTAATTATATTACATGGGTTGTTGCATAATTGATAAAAAAAAAATTGATATGTTGCTGATTATTACTTGTGGAGATAAAAATATTTGTATCTCCAAGAGTGCTAATCAGCAACATATCAATTGTTGGGTGTGCTCCAAACAATATGTAGGTAAAACCAAGAGACCCCTTAAAGACTGATTTCTGGAACATATTCGGTTTATCATTGTATCGTGTGGGCTAGACTGTGTGCACTGCTTTTCGGTTTGTTTTCATTACTTTCTATATAGCCTTTACTATTTTTTTTTTATTATTTTGTTACTTGATTTCCTATCAGTGACTGATCAGTTTACATTGTGCCATTTGTGTTATTGCTTCCCTTTTCCCATATATCTCTCTTATCGTTGACTTACCAATGTGTTCATCTAGCTCCCAGTAGTGCATTGCTGCTTGTTCAGTAAAGGATACTAAGAGAATGAAGCACTATTGATAATAGAAGTTAATTGGAAAGTTGTTTAAAATTGTATGTTCTGTCTGAATCATGAAAAAAAAAATGTCCCTTTAACCCCAAAGGGAAGAAATAACACAAATGGCGCAATGTAAATGGATCAGTCCCTAATAGGGAAGAGTTTTCTTGTTATCCTGTGTTAAAAAGCAGAAATATGGGAGGGCGGAGCAGGCCAACGACCAGCATGGCCCCTTGAAGTGAGAGCTCCGTGAACTGGCAACACTCCAGAATAAATTCCAGCAGCACTTACATTAATATAAGTAGTCAAAATAGGATGATCAATGCGGGAATTCCCCAGCAATCATCTGATACTCTCAGAATGACTGCCGAACTGAAGAAAGGATTATAGGCAGCGAATGTCTTAACCACACCACGTGGGGACAAAAACGGGCTGGAGTGAGACAGAACAATCGGCTCCATATCAAAGCCCTGCATATCTTCAAAGCCCTACATATCTCTGAATATACACGCTCTGGTATTCGACTCCGACATCCGCCAAAAGGGTGAACAAGCAAAGTAAGCAGTCCCAGCAGGACAGACCATGGGGCTAAAAGCAAGGCCGCAGCATTTGCTCTATTAGACGCCATTCTCAAAGCGCCATAGCAGCAAGTAGCCAGCTATTAAGGAAAACAGCAGACTTGCATGAGGAATCTACCAAGGGTTTCCAGAACACCCAAGACACCGATGTCAATTCCGGTAAGGGGACTGTATTTATCCCTTGGTGACCACAGCACTTTTCCATTTTCTGACCGTTTGGGACCAAGGCTATTTTTACATTTCTGCTGTGTTTGTGTTTAGCTGTAATTTTCCTCTTACTCATTTACTGTACGCACACATATTATATACCGTTTTTCTCGCCATTGAATGGACTTTCTAAAGATAACATTATTTTCATCATTTCTTATAAATTACTAAAGTTTTTTTATAAAATATCATGAAAAAATGGAAAAAAAAACACACTTTATCTAATTTTGACCCCCAAAATCTGTTACACATCTACAACCACCAAAAAACACCCATGCTAAATAGTTTCTAAATTTTGTCCTGAGTTTAGAAATTCCCAATATTTACATGTTCTTTGCTTTTTTTGCAAGTTATAGGGCAATAAATACAAGTAGAACTTTGCTATTTCAAAACCACTTTTTTTCAAAATTAGCGATAGTTACATTGGAACGCTGATATCTGTCAGGAATCCCTGAATATCCCTTGACATGTGTATATATATATATTTTTTTTTAGAAGACAAGCCAAAGTCTTGATTTAGGCCCATTTTGGTATATTTCATGCCTCCATTTCACTGCCAAATGCGATCAAATAAAAAAATATGTTCACTTTTTCACAAACTTTTTCACAAAAGTTAGGTTTCTAACTGAAATTATTTACAAACAACTTGTGCAATTATGGCACAAATGTTTGTAAATGCTTCTCTGGGATCCCCTTTGTTCAGAAATAGCAGACATTTATGGCTGTGGCATTACTTTTTGGTAATTAGAAGGCTGCTAAATGCTGCTGCGCACCACACTTGTATTATGCCCAGCAGTGAAGGGGTTAATTAGGTAGCTTGTAGGGAGCATGTAGGGTTAATTTTAGCTGTAGTGTAGTAGACAACCCAAAGTATTGATCTAGGTCCATTTTGATATATTTCATGCCACCATTTCACCGCCAAATTCGATCAAATAAAAAAAAATTGTTCACTAACTTTGGGTTTCTCACTGAAATTATTTGCAAACAGCTTGTGCAATTATTATACAAATGGTTGTAAATGCTTCTCTGGGATCCCCTTTGTTCAGAAATAGCAGACATATATGGCTTTGGCGTTGCATTTTGGTAATAAGAAGGCCGCTAAATGCCGCTGCGCAACACACTTGTAATTTGCCCAGCAGTGACGAAGTTAATTAGGGAGCTTGAAGGGTTCATTTTAGCTTTAGTGTAGAGATCAGCCTCCCACCTGACACATCCCACCCCATGATCCCTCTCAAACAGCTCTCATCCCTCCCCCACCTCACAATTGTCCCCGCCATCTTAAGTACTGGCAGAAAGTCTGCCAGTACTAAAATAAAAGGCTTTTCTCTTGTTAAGTGTATCCAGTCCACAGATCATCCATTACTTGTGGGATATTCTCCTTCCCAACAGGAAGTTGCAAGAGGATCACCCACAGCAGAGCTGCCACACAGCTCCTCCCCTCACTGCCATACCCAGCCATTCTCTTGCAACTCTCAACAAAGATGGAGGTAGTAAGAGGAGAGTGGTGTATTATAGTTAGTTTTTCAACTTCAATCAAAAGTTTGTTATTTTTAAATGGTACCGGAGTGTACTATTTTATCTCAGGCAGCATTAGAAGAAGAATCTGCCTGCGGTTTCTATGATCTTAGCAGAAGTAACTAAGATCCACTGCCGTTCTCACATATTCTGAGGAGTGAGGTAACTTCAGAGGGGGAATGGCGTGCCGGTTATCCTGCAATAAGGTATGTGCAGTTAACATATTTCTAGGGATGGAATTTGCTAGAAAAATGCTGCTGATACCGGATTAATGTAAGTTAAGCCTAAATACAGTGATTTAATAGCGACTGGTATCAGGCTTATTACCAGAGATACATACTCTTATAAAAGTGCTATATAAAACGTTTGCTGGCATGTTTAATCGTTTTTATATATGCTTGGTGATAAAACTTATTGGGGCCTAGTTTTTTTCCCACATGGCTGGCTTGATTTTTGCCTAGAAACAGTTTCCTGAGGCTTTCCACTGTTGTAATATGAGTGGGAGGGGCCTATTTTAGCGTTTTTCTGCACTGCTAAAATTACAGACAGAGATACTCAGATTCCCTCTGCATGATACAGGACATCTCTGAAGGGCTCAAAAGGCTTCAAGTCGTGTTTGAGGAGGGTAACAACCACAGTAGACCTGTGGCAGTTGTTGTGACTAGTTTTAAAAACGTTTTTTCATTTATTATTCCGTTTTTAGTATTAAGGGGTTAATCATCCATTTGCAAGTGGGTGCAATGCTCTGCTAACTTGTTACATACACTGTAAAAATTTCGTTAGTGTAACTGCCTTTTATCACTGTTATTTCAAATTTTGACAAAATTTGTTTTTCTTAAAGACACAGTAACATTTTTTTATATTGCTTGTTAACAGATGCAGCCTTCTAGGTTGGGGTGCAGTCTGGAACTCCCTGAAGGCTCAGGGATCGTGGACTCAGGAGGAGAAACTCCTCCCAATAAATATTCTGGAGCTAAGAGCAATATTCAATGCTCTTCTAGCTTGGCCTCAGTTAGCAACCCTGAGGTTCATCAGATTTCAGTCGGACAACATCACGACTGTGGCTTACATCAACCATCAAGGGGGAACCAGGAGTTCCCTAGCGATGTTAGAAGTCTCTAAGATAATTCGCTGGGCAGAGTCTCACTCTTGCCACCTATCAGCAATCCATATCCCAGGTGTAGAGAACTGGGAGGCGGATTTTCTAAGTCGTCAGACTTTTCATCCGGGGGAGTGGGAACTCCATCCGGAGGTGTTTGCTCAATTGGTTCATCGTTGGGGCAAACCAGAACTGGATCTCATGGCGTCTCGCCAGAACGCCAAGCTTCCTTGTTACGGATCCAGGTCCAGGGACCCAGAAGCGACGCTGATAGATGCTCTAGCAGCTCCTTGGTTCTTCAACCTGGCTTATGTGTTTCCACCGTTTCCTCTGCTCCCTCGACTGATTGCCAAAATCAGACAGGAGAGGGCATCAGTGATTCTGATAGCGCCTGCGTGGCCACGCAGGACCTGGTATGCAGACCAAGTGTACATGTCATCCTTTCCACCATGGACTCTGCCTCTGAGACAAGACCTTCTCATACAAGGTCCTTTCAATCATCCGAATCTAATTTCTCTGAGACTGACTGCATGGAGATTGAACGTTTGATTCTATCAAAGCGTGGCTTCTCCGAGTCAGTAATTGACACCTTAATACAGTCACGAAAGCCTGTCACCAGGAAAATCTATCACAAGATATGCAGTTAATATCTTCATTGGTGTGAATCCAAGAATTACTCATGGAGTAGGGTTAGGATTCCTAGGATATTGTCCTTCCTCCAAGAGGGTTTGGACAAAGGATTATCAGCTAGTTCTTTAAAGGGACAGATTTCTGCTCTGTCTATTCTTTTACACAAGCGTCTGGCAGAAGTTCCAGACGTTCAGGCATTTTGTCAGGCTTTAGTTAGAATTAAGCCTGTGTTTAAACCTGTTGCTCCTCCATGGAACTTAAACTTGGTTCTTAAAGTTCTCCAAGGGGTTCCGTTTGAACCCCTTTATTCTATTGATATCAAACTTCTATCATGGAAAGTTCTTTTTCTGATGGCTATTTCCTCGGCTCGGAGAGTCTCTGAGTTATCTGCCTTACATTGTGATTCTCCTTATCTGATCTTTCATTCAGATACAATAGTTCTGCGTACAATACCTGGGTTTTTACCCAAGGTGGTTTCTAACAAGAATATCAATCAAGAGATTGTTGTTCCATCATTATGTCCTAATCCTTCTTCAAAGAAGGAACGTCTTTTGCATAATCTAGACGTAGTCCGTGCCTTGAAGTTTTACTTACAAGCTACTAAAGATTTTCGTCAAACATCTAACCTGTTTGTTGTTTACTCTGGACAGAGGAGAGGTCAAAAGGCCTCGGCAACCTCTCTTTCTTTTTGGCTTCGGAGTATAATCCGTTTAGCCTATGAGACTGCTGGACAGCAGCTCCCTGAAAGGATTACAGCTCATTCCACTAGAGCTGTGGCTTCCACCTGGGCCTTTAAAAATGAGGCTTCTATTGAACAGATTTGCAAGGCTGCGACTTGGTCTTCGCTTCATACCTTTTCCAAATTTTACAAATTTGATACTTTTGCTTCTTCGGAGGCTGTTTTGGGGAGAAAGGTTCTACAGGCAGTGGATCCTTCCGTTTAAGTTCCTGCCTTGTCCCTCCCATCATCCGTGTACTTTAGCTTTGGTATTGGTATCCCACAAGTAATGGATGATCCGTGGACTGGATACACTTAACAAGAGAAAACATAATTTATGCTTACCTGATAAATGTATTTCTCTTGTAGTGTATCCAGTCCACGGACCGCCCTGTCCTTTTAAGGCAGGTCTAAATTTTAATTAAACTACAGTCACCACTGCACCCTATGGTTTCTCCTTTCTCGGCTTGTTTCAGTCGAATGACTGGATATGGCAGTGAGGGGAGGATCTGTGTGGCAGCTCTGCTGTGGGTGATCCTCTTGCAACTTCCTGTTGGGAAGGAGAATATCCCACAAGTAATGGATGATCCGTGGACTGGATACACTACAAGAGAAATAAATTTATCAGGTAAGCATAAATTGTTTTTTTTCAATTTTTTCCATTTTTTAAAAATATATATATTCTGCTGTGTATAATCTCTCCTTAGCCCCCAACCTCATTTATCCCCCCCCCCAAAGAGCTCTCTAACCCTCCCCCCACTAACTATTTCCCACCATTCTGGGTACTGGCAGCTGTCTGCCAGTACCCTCTTTGCACTTAAATGTGTTTTTTTTTTTTTAAATAACCACTTTTTTTCTGTATTGTAGCTGCCCCCCTGTATACCCTACCCCCTCCTAATTTTAGAAATGATTTCCCCCCTCCTCTTCCACCCACAGCCGCCACCCACCACCCTGTCCCACCACTTTGAATTTGTAAAGCCCGGATCGCGGGTGTGCACGCGCGCATGTGCACGCACCCGGTGATCTTTTCCGACTGATGGCCGGAATATTGGCCCTCTCTGCATCCATGTGCCAAAAAAGGTATTGCAGTGATGCCTCAATATTGAGGCATCACTGCAATACCTTAGAAGCTGCTGGAAGCGATCAGGATTGCTTCCAGAGCTTCAAATCCCAGAGGACGTGCCAGGCACGTCCTTGGTCGTCAAGTGACCTCCAATGGATGACGTGCCTGGCATGTCCTTGGTCATTAAGGGGTTAATACACACTCGCCCCTATGCCAGCCACACTTTAGTGTTAGGAAGGAGGGCAGCGAATAACCATAAAGCAGTGATTTAAGTCTCCTAAGGAGACACACTTAAGCTACTAGTCCATATACTAGCACAGTTGGAGAACTATATACACCTTCAAGGCCCACAGCCCAAACGCACTTAAGCACTATGCAAAAATAATATCTATAATATCTCACACAAGATAGACCCAGTATTCATTTAATAACTCAGGTCTAACCCTTCTGCATTATGCTGCCAAACCAGCTTTGAAATTTTTGAAGGGAAAATAGTTAGAACTATCTCCTTAATTATAAGGAAGAGTAACACATAGCCGCAGATCTGTGAACCAAATCACCAACGACGACACTCCTAAACTGTTAGTCCTCAAATTATTTCAGCTAGCTGCCTGCTTTAACCAATAAGCCTTGCTGGGCGTACTGCATCTGAGCATTTTGCACTCATAAGCAACATATTTTGTCTTTAAAACAGGGCCTTTAAGGCTTAATCAGAAGCCCCCCCATATAAGGATTATATCAGAAAGATTTAGTTGTTGCGCACTAACTACTGTTTAGCCCCTTCTAAATATACAACCGAATCAGCCCTGTTATAAACTTTTATAAAAGACGGCCACACAGAGGTCAAGAAGGATATGTCAGACTTGGGGGGTAGAGTTTTATACCTTGAAGAGGACACTGAACAAGTCGATAAAGATCTGGAAACTCCAAAATAGCACCCTCGATAAAACAAGACAAAATATACACCAGATGCAATTACATCTTGAAGATAATCGGGGTAGGCGAGACAACGCTAGAATCAGAGGAGTACCTGAATCAATAGTTCCGAATCAAATAGTCCCATACCTACAGAGACTCTTCCGCTTTCTCCTGCAAACTGAAGAACTTCCTAACCTACTACTGGAAAGGGCCCACAGGGCTCTAAGGCCTAAACCCCCAGATAATAAGCCTCCTAGAGACATTATTACCAAATTCCGGATTTTTAAGGACAAAGAAAAGATCATGGAGGCATAAAGAAGAATCAAAACTAGCAATTTTGAAGGAAACCACATACAAATATACACGGATCTAAGCCCCATCAATCTGAACAAGCGGAGAGAAGCTAAATTCCTGACAAAGCCTCAAAATACCGTACAGATGTGGGTTCCCATTCTGTATTAAAGTTTTAAAGTATACATGTATAGCTCACCAGATGACCTGGACTCATTCTGCAAGCGGCTTGGCATTTCACAGCCACAACTACCTCCTCTCATCTTACCACCCACATCTAGAGATCACTCACCCTCAAGCACTGAAACCCCAACGACCAGAATGGACAAGAGTCAACCCGGAAAAGACCAAAGACGGCACCTAATCACTCCCCTGCTCCAAGTGGGGATCCTCCATGATTTAATCCCTCCTATTAAATGGAGTTGAAAAATTCCACAGATATTACATGTAACTAGTGCTCCATTAGGGGTATGTTACCTTTTTCCTTTGATATATTGAATTTTTGCTAGCCTTAAAGTTTGGATACAAGATCTTAAATACTGCTGTATTACAAAAACAAAAGGAAAAGGAGACTGCTGGATAGTTTATCGGCTACCTATGAACAATTTATACTTATTAAATGGATGAGCCATATAGTGAGGTATAAGTTACTTGACCCGCTAGATATATCCTCCCCTCCTCTTCCCTTCACCTCCCAATCATAGAAAAGTTACCTTTCTCTTGTAAAGGTGTATCCAGTCCACGGGTTCATCCATTACTTGTGGGATATTCTCCTTCCCAACAGGAAGCTGCAAGAGGACACCCACAGCAGAGCTGTCTATATAGCTCCTCCCCTAACTGCCACCCCCAGTCATTCTCTTGCAGCTCTCGACAAGAAAGGAAGTATCAAGAGAGATGTGGTGACTTAGTGTAGTTTTTACCTTCAATCAAGAGTTTGTTATTTTTAAACGGTACCGGCGTTGTGCTGTTTTACTCTCAGGCAGAAATTAGAAGAAGAATCTGCCTGGAGGTTTGATGATCTTAGCGGTTTGTAACTAAGGTCCATTGCTGTTCTCACACATAACTGAAGAGTATGGAAAGAAAACTTCAGTTGGGGGGACAGTCTGCAGATTGCCTGCTTTGAGGTATGTTCACTATATTTTTTTCTAGAGAGATAAGGTCTAGAAAATGCTGACAGTGCCTGGTATATTTAAGGTAAGCCTGATACAGTGATTTAACAACAACTGGGATCATGCTTGCAAAAAGGGATAATATTCATATTCTTATATTACTTAGTGTAAAAACGTTTGCATGATTTATAAAAATAAAAACGTTTTTTCTCTGAGGGTGATAAATCTTTATTTGGTGCCTAGTTTCCACATGGCTTGTTAGATTACTCCTAGGAGTACTTTTTTAAGGCCCTCTGACTTTGAGTGCATGGTGGGAGGGGCCTATTTTCGTTTTCAGTCTGAGACATCCAGCTTCCCTGAAGGAGTCCTCTGGCTTATAGGACCTCTATAGAGGGTTTTGTTCCTGCAAAAATCGTTTTTAAGGGCAGGTAGGAGCCACAGCAGAGCTGTGGCAGTGTGTTTGACTGTTTGTTAACAGGTTTAATGTTTTTCTAATTCGTTTTTGGGCCTGATGGGTTAATCATCCATTTGCAAGTGGGTGCAATGCTGTTTTAGTCCCTTATACACACTGTTAAAATTTCGTAGAGTTTACTACTTTTTTTCACTGTTTTGCACTTTATGTGGTAGTTTTTCTTCTCTTAAAGGCACAGTACCGTTTTTTATTATTGCTTTTTTCACATTTATTAAAGAGTTTTCCAAGCTTGCTGGTCTCATTACTAGTCTGTTAAACATGTCTGACATAGAGGAAACTCCTTGTTCATTATGTTTAGAAGCCATTGTGGAACCCCCTCTTAGAATGTGTACCAAATGCACTGACCTTTCTATAAGTTATAAAGATTTATCACCTGAGGTTTGAGACTGACAAAAGGGAGGTTATGCCATCTAGCTCTCCCCACGTGTCAGAACCTATAACTCCCGCTCAAGGGACGCCAAGTACATCTAGCGCGTCCAATGCGTTTACTTTACAAGACATGGCGGCAGTTATGAATCATACCCTCACAGAGGTATTGTCCAAACTGCCAGGGTTACAAGGAAAGTGAGACACCTCTGGGGCTAGAACAAATACAGAGCTTTCTGATGCTTTAGTAGCTATGTCTGATGTACCCTCACAATGTACAGAAGCCGAAACAGGAGAGCTTCTATCTGTGGGTGACATTTCTGATTCAGAAAAGGCGTTACTTCAGTCTGACTCTGAAATGACAGCATTTAAATTTAAGCTTGAACACCTCCGCGTGTTGCTCAGGGAGGTTTTAGCAACTCTGGATGACTGTGACACCATTGTAGTCCCAGAGAAATTGTGTAAAAAGGACAAATACTTTGCAGTGCCTGTTTACACTGATGTTTTTCCAATCCCTAAGAAGTTTTCAGAAATTATTACTAAGGAATGGGATAGACCAGGTGTGCTGTTCTCTCCCCCTCCTGCTTTTAAGAAAATGTTTCCTATAGATGCCGCTACACGGGACTTGTGGCAGACGGTCCCTATGGTGGAGGGAGCAGTCTCTACCCTAGCTAAGCGTACAACTATTCCTGTCGAGGACAGTTGTGCTTTCCTAGATCCTATGGATAAGTAATTAGAGGGTTTCCTTAAGAAAATCTTTATGCAACAAGGTTTTATTCTCCAGCCTCTTGCATGCATTGCCCCAGTCACTGCTGCAGCGGCTTTCTGGTTCGAGTCTCTGGAGGAGGCTTTACAGGTAGAGACCCCGTTGGATGATATCCTTGACAGGCTTAAAGCTCTTAAGTTAGCCAATTCATTTATTTCTGATGCCGTTTTTCATTTAACCAAGCTAACAGCTAAAAATTCAGGTTTTGCCATTCAGGCACGTAGGGCGCTATGGCTTAAATCCTGGTCAGCTGATGTCACTTCAAAGTCTAAACTTCTCAAGATCCCCTTCAAAGGGCAGACCCTATTTGGGCCTGGACTGAAGGAGATCATTTCTGATATTACTGGAGGAAAAGGCCACGCCCTTCCCCAGGATAGGTCCAACAAGTTAAGGACCAGACTAATTTTCGTTCCTTTCGAAACTTCAAGAGTGGCGCAGCTTCATCTTCCTCTTCTACAAAACAAGAGGAAAATTTTGCCCAGTCCAAGCCAGTCTGGAGACCTAACCAGGCTTGGAACAAGGGGAAACAGGCCAAAAAGCCTGCTGCTGCCTCTAAGACAGCATGAAGGAATAGCCCCCGATCCGGAACCGGATCTAGTGGGGGGCAGACTTTCTCTCTTCGCCCAGGCTTGGGCAAGAGACGTCCAGGATCAGATTGTTTCCCAGGGATATCTTCTGGATTTCAAAGCTTCATCTCCTAAGGGGAGATTTTATCTATCACAATTATCTGCAAACCAGATAAAGAGAGAGGCATTCTTACATTACGTTCAAGACCTACTAGTTATGGGAGTGATCCACCCAGTTCCAAAGGAGGAACAGGGGCAGGGCTTCTATTCAAATCTGTTTATAGTTCCCAAGAAAGAAGGAACTTCCAGACCAATCTTGGATCTCAAGATCCTAAACAAATTTCTCAGGGTCCCATCCTTCAAGATGGAGACTATTCGAACCATCCTACCTATGATCCAGGAGGGTCAATATATGACTACTGTGGATTTAAAGGATGCTTATCTACATATTCCGATACACAAGGATCATCATCAGTTTCTCAGGTTCGCCTTCCTAGACAGGCATTACCAGTTTGTGGCTCTTCCCTTAGCCACGGCACCAAGAATCTTTACGAAGGTTCTAGGGTCCCTTCTGGCGGTTCTAAGACCGCGGGGTATAGCAGTAGCCCCTTACCTAGACGACATCCTGATACAGGCGTCAACTTTTCAAATCGCCAGGTCCCATACGGACATTGTTCTGGCATTCCTAAGGTCTCACGGGTGGAAGGTGAATGAAGGAAAGAGTTCTCTCTAACCTCTCACAAGAGTTTCCTTCCTCGGAACTCTGATAGATTCAGTAGAAATGAAGATTTATCTGACAGAGGTCAGGTTGTCAAAACTTCTAACTTCCTGCCGTGCTCTTTATTCCATTTCTCGTCCGTCAGTGGCTCAGTGTATGGAGGTAATCGGATTAATGGTAGCGGCAATGGACATAGTTCCGTTTGCCCGCCTACATCTCAGACCACTGCAACTTTGACATGCTCAATCAGTGGAATGGTGATTACACAGATTTGTCCCCTCTACTAAATCTGGATCAAGAGACCAGGGATTCTCTTGTCTGGTGGCTATCTCGGGTCCATCTGTCCAAGGGAATGAGTTTCCGCAGGCCAGAATGGACTATAGTAACGACAGATGCCAGCCTTCTGGGCTGGGGTGCAGTCTGGAACTCCCTGAAGGCTCAGGGTTCGTGGACTCAGGAGGAGGCCCTCCTTCCTATAAACATTCTGGAACTAAGAGCAATATTCAATGCTCTTCAGGCTTGGCCTCAGCTAGCTGCGGTCAGGTTTATCAGATTTCAGTCGGACACCATCACGACTGTAGCCTATATCAACCATCAGGGGGGAACAAGGAGCCCCCTGGCAATGTTGGAGGTTTCAAAGATAATTCTATGGGCAGAGGTTCACTCTTGCCATCTCTCAGCTATCCATATCCCAGGAGTAGAGAACTGGGGGGGGGGGGATTTTCTAAGTCGGCAGACTTTTCATCCGGGGGAGTGGGAGCTCCATCCGGAGGAATTTGCCCAGTTGATCCAACTTTGGGGCAAACCAGAACTGGATCTCATGGCGTCTCGTCAGAACGCCAAGCTTCCTTGTTACGGGTCCAGGTCCAGGGATCCCAAGGCAGCGCTGATAGATGCTCTAGCAGCGCCCTGGTCCTTCAGCCTGGCTTATGTGTTTCCACCGTTTCCTCTGCTCCCTCGTCTGATTGCCAAGATCAAGCAGGAGAGAGCTTCGGTGATCTTGATAGCCCCTGCGTGGCCACGCAGGACTTGGTATGCAGATCTGGTGGACATGTCATCCTTTCCACCATGGACTCTGCCGCTGAGACAGGACCTTCTACTTCAAGGTCCCAAATCTAATTTCTCTACGTCTGACTGCTTGGAGATTGTACGCTTGATTGTATCAAAGCGTTTTTCCGAATTGGTCATTGATACCTTAATTCAGGCTCGAAAGCCTGTCACCAGGAAAATCTATCATAAGATATGGTGTAAATATCCTCATTGGTGTGAATCCAAGGGTTACTCATGGAGTAAGGTCAGGATTCCTAGGATATTATCTTTTCTCCAAGAAGGATTGGAGAAGGGTTTGTCAGCTAGTTCCTTAAAGGGACAGATTTCTGCTCTGTCTATTCTTTTGCACAAAAGTCTGGCTGAGGTTCCAGACGTTCAGGCGTTTTGTCAGGCTTTAGTTAGGATCAAGCCTGTGTTTAAACCTGTTGCTCCACCATGGAGTTTAAATTTAGTTCTTAAAGTTCTTCAAGGGGTTCCGTTTGAACCTTTGCATTCCATAGATATTAGCTTTTATCTTGGAAAGTTCTGTTTTTAGTAGCTATCTCCTCGGCTTGAAGAGTTTCGGAGTTATCTGCTTTACAATGTGATTCCACTTATCTGATTTTCCATGCAGATAAGGTAGTGTTACGTACCAAACCTGGGTTTCTTCCTAAGGTGGTATCTAATAAGAATATCAATCAGGAGATTGTTGTTCCTTCTCTATGTCCTAATCCTTCTTCAAAGAAGGAACGTCTATTACACAATCTTGATGTGGTTCGTGCTTTAAAGTTTTATTTACAAGCTATGAAGGATTTTCGTCAAACATCTGCTTTGTTTGTTGTCTACTCTGGACAGAGGAGAGGCCAAAAGGCTTCGGCAACTTCTCTTTCTTTTTGGCTAAGATGTATAATACGCTTAGCTTATGAGACTGCTGGCCAGCAGCCTCCTGAAAGAATTACAGCTCATTCTACTAAAGCAGTAGCTTCCACATGGGCTTTTAAACATGAGGCCTCTGTTGAACAGATTTGTAAGGCGGCGACTTGGTCTTCGCTTCATACCTTTTCTAAATTCTATAAATTTGATACTTTTGCTTCTTCGGAGGCTATTTTTGGGAGAAAGGTTTTACCGGCAGTGGTGTCTTCCGTTTAAGTTCCTGCCTTGTCCCTCCCTTCATCCGTGTCCTAAAGCTTTGGTATTGGTATCCCACAAGTAATGGATGAACCCGTGGACTGGATACACCTTTACAAGAGAGAACAAAATTTATGCTTACCTGATAAATTTATTTCTCTTGTGGTGTATCCAGTCCACGGCCCGCCCTGTCATTTTAAGGCAGGTGTTTTTTATTTTTTAACTACAGTCACCACTGCACCCTATAGTTTCTCCTTTTTTTCTTGCTTGTCTTCGGTCGAATGACTGGGGGTGGCAGTTAGGGGAGGAGCTATATAGACAGCTCTGCTGTGGGTGTCCTCTTGCAGCTTCCTGTTGGGAAGGAGAATATCCCACAAGTAATGGATGAACCGTGGACTGGATACACCACAAGAGAAATACATTTATCAGGTAAGCATAAATTTTGTTTTTTGTACCTATCTATATTGCTAGAAACTTATTACTGTTCATAACCTTGTTTAATTTGTTTTTCATGACAGTTGTTTTATTGTTTGATTATTGTTATTTGCAGGTTCTTCTTCCTCCAAAATTATACATACGACTACATGTTAGTTTAATAGTCATAAGTTGAACCTACCAGACACTTACGACGAGAGAGTATATACTACTCACACTAATTTCCACAATCACTACAATATACCAATCTAACTCCACTAAGGAATTACCAAACCCTACAAAATCATCTTTGCACCAACATAATCTTCTAGACTTCCATGACTCAGCGGACACTTAAAATAAAGACCCAAAATGCAAAGGGTCTTAATTCTCCCCCACAAAGCGATCCATCGCTCTTAACTGGTTTCACAAACAAAAAAGCGAAATCATCTTCATACAAGAAACTAATTTTCGCAAATTCAGAACCCAAACTTACCTCTACAAACTACCCAGTAGATTTCTTTAACTCGCACAAATCTAGGGAAAAAAATGGTGTGGGAATTCTGTTTCATAAATCAACTCCCTTTCAGGTACTCCAACAACACTCTGATTCAGAGGGCCAATATCTCATCTTAGTCGGACTCCTATATAACAAGCCAATCACGTTAGCAAATATTTACGCACCAAATATGCTTCTTTAAATGTGTCGTCGGGGAGCTGCTGGGAATTTCGAAAGGTATAACCATACTAGCTGGGAACTTCAATATTGCCCTAAATCCCATACTCGACTGCTCACAAGCTAAAAGCTCCCACCCTCTAAGTTCTCTACAAAAATAAATAAACAACTTCAATCCGCTACCCTCATAGATATCTGGAGGCTTCAGCGCCCATCACAAAAAAACGTACACCTTCTTTTCAAACCCTAGGCACACTTACTCCAGACACGACTATATATGTGTAGATCAAATAGGGCTGACCTTGAATCGTGATTTGTACATTGAACCAACACCGTGGTCAGATCACTCCATGGTATCTTTAAAAATAGAATGACCAGATATACCGATTAGCGATTTCACTTGGAAATTGGATAACACCCTTCTTCTACAACCAACTATTGTGAATAAAATACAATTAACGTTACACGATTCTTTTTTTGCACAATAAAGTACCACAATCCCTCTCCCATCATGAATCTGGGATGCTCATAAAGCAGTTATTAGAGGGAAATTTATTAAACAAAAAGCTATTTTAACTATTCCTATAACACGGAATACACTTGCTTGCTCACCACACTTCGGAATAGCGAACACACACATATGAATAACTCTTCTGACTCCAACGGTGCCGAGGCGCTTAGAGTAGCTAGACAAGAAATGAATAACCTTCTAAACATAGAAGCACATAGAAAAGCTTTCTTCCTTAAAAAAAACTTTATTTTGCTGAGGGAAACAGAGCCAGTACTCTATTAGCCAGATCCCTTAAAAAAAGATCTCTAGCTAGATTCATCCATTCCATCTAATCACATGATGGAGTGGAAACCTCAGACTGTGAGAAAATAGCTGACACATTCAGCTCATATTATAACACACTATATTATAATCCTCCCACAGAATACTCCTCTGACATAGCTCTCATAGATCGCTATCTAGAAGATTCACAATTCCCTACATTATCTAGAGACCTAGCAGACTCCTTAGACGACCCGATCACGACTCAGGAAATACTGATGGCTATAAAAGAAACTCCTTCTCCGAAAAGCCCAAGTCCAGACGGTCTGACAAACATGTACTACAAACAGTTCAATCAAACTTTGACCCCTTATCTAGTAAAGCTTTTTAACAATCTGGGTGATGATGGACGATTCACTGCACGGTTACTTGAGGCTCATATATCAGTCATTCTCAAACCTGGGAAGCCTCCCAACAGACCCAAGCAGTTATCGTCCAATCTTGCTACTCAATAGTGATATAAAGATCTACGCGATAGTTTTAGCCAGAAGAATTAAATCGGTGTTATCATCCCTTGTACAGACTATCAGAGTAATACACCTGCTTGAACATTCAACAACATACAAAATTCCATCCATCCTGGTTTCTACTGACGTGGAGAAAGCCTTTGATCGGCTAAATTGGGCTTTTCTCACTAGAACACTACACCACTTTGGATTTGGTGAGATTATGATAAAAAGAATCCTACATTTATACAATAAGCCATCAGCCAGAGTTAGAATTAACATAGTTCTATCCCAAAGCTTTCCAATTTCAAATGACACCAGAAAAGGGTGCCCCCTTTCCCCCAACCCTATTCATACTGACCATAGAGGCTCTGGCCACTCATATAAGACAAAATTCAGTTATTGAAGGGATAGGACTAGGTTCCAACGAATATAAAGTAGCCATGTTTGCGAACGATGTCCTAATCACGCTAACCTCCCCCTCAACCTCCTTACCAGCACTGATGGCGTTCGAGACTTTTGGTAGGTTATCAAATTTCCAAATTAATCAATAAAAGTCGGAGAGCAGTGTCTCTGTACCGCAAAATGAATTTACTTCTCTTAAAACAGTATGCCCATCTAAAATACAAACAAAACATTTAAAATATTTAGGCGTATATTTGCCCCCGCATATACAGGGAGTGCAGAATTATTAGGCAAGTTGTATTTTTGAGGATTAATTTTATTATTGAACAACCATGTTCTCAGTGAACCCAAAAAACTCATTAATATAAAGGCTGAATAGTTTTGGAAGTAGTTTTTAGTTTGTTTTTAGTTATAGCTATTTTAGGGGGATATCTTTGTGTGCAGGTGACTATTACTGTGCATAATTATTAGGCAACTTAACAAAAAACAAATATATACCCATTTCAATTATTTATTTTTACCAGTGAAACCAATATAACATCTCAACATTCACAAATATACATTTCTGACATTCAAAAACAAATCAGTGACCAATATAGCCACCTTTCTTTGCAAGGACACTCAAAAGCCTGCCATCCATGGATTCTGTCAGTGTTTTGATCTGTTCACCATCAACATTGCGTGCAGCAGCAACCACAGCCTCCCAGACACTGTTCAGAGAGGTGTACTGTTTTCCCTCCTTGTAAATCTCACATTTGATGATGGACCACAGGTTCTCAATGGGGTTCAGATCAGGTGAACAAGGAGGCCATGTCATTAGATTTTCTTCTTTTATACCCTTTCTTGCCAGCCACGCTGTGGAGTACTTGGACGCGTGTGATGGAGCATTGTCCTGCATGAAAATCATGTTTTTCTTGAAGGATGCAGACTTCTTCCTGTACCACTGCTTGAAGAAGGTGTCTTCCAGAAACTGGCAGTAGGACTGGGAGTTGAGCTTGACTCCATCCTCAACCTGAAAAGGCCCCACAAGCTCATCTTTGATGATACCAGCCCAAACCAGTACTCCACCTCCACCTTGCTGGTGTCTGAGTCGGACTGGAGCTCTCTGCCCTTTACCAATCCAGCCACGGGCCCATCCATCTGGCCCATCAAGACTCACTATCATTTCATCAGTCCATAAAACCTTAGAAAAATCAGTCTTGAGATATTTCTTGGCCCAGTCTTGACGTTTCAGCTTGTGTGTCTTGTTCAGTGGTGGTCGTCTTTCAGCCTTTCTTACCTTGGCCATGTCTCTGAGTATTGCACACCTTGTGCTTTTGGGCACTCCAGTGATGTTGCAGCTCTGAAATATGGCCAAACTGGTGGCAAGTGGCATCTTGGCAGCTGCACGCTTGACTTTTCTCAGTTCATGGGCAGTTATTTTGCGCCTTGGTTTTTCCACACGCTTCTTGCGACCCTGTTGACTATTTTGAATGAAACGCTTGATTGTTCGATGATCACGCTTCAGAAGCTTTGCAATTTTAAGAGTGCTGCATCCCTCTGCAAGATATCTCACTATTTTTGACTTTTCTGAGCCTGTCAAGTCCTTCTTTTGACCCATTTTGCCAAAGGAAAGGAAGTTGCCTAATAATTATGCACACCTGATATAGGGTGTTGATGTCATTAGACCACACCCCTTCTCATTACAGCGATGCACATCACCTAATATGCTTAATTGGTAGTAGGCTTTCGAGCCTATACAGCTTGGAGTAAGACAACATGCATAAAGAGGATGATGTGGTCAAAATACTCATTTGCCTAATAATTGTGCACTCCCTGTATAAAAGTTGTTTGACTTTAATGATAAACCCCTTCTACAATCCACACATGTACTCTTCTTGAGTGGCAAGACAAACCACTTTCATAGTGGGGTAGGATCCAAGCTATCAAAATGACAATCCTACCTAGGATTTTGTACATAATCCAAACTATTCCAATAGCCGTTCCTAGGACATATATCTAGAAGCTCCAGCGATGCTTTAACTCATTTATCTGGGGACGTATTCACCCTAGAATCAACGCAGCCACCATGTATAGGTCAACAAAAGGAGGCCTAGGAGTACCTAATATAGAAACCTATTATAAATCAACCGTACTTCAACGGATACTTGACTGGCACACAAAAGCAGACGTTAAATCCTGGGTGTCTTTATATTCCCAGATTTTGAGATCTCCCTCACCCGGCTCTTTGTGAAGGACCCCTAAAAATCATAGACCCATATTATGTCACAAATCCCTGTTATACGGCTATATTTTCAATAAGTGGGACCATCTACTAGAACACACCACAGGCATTTCCACTAAAACCTCCCCATTAACACCAATCTCTCCTAACAGGGAGTTCATAGGGGATACACACCTACAGGCAAAATGACCGAGATACTAGGGAACTCTGACTCTGTCCCTTTTGTTTCCCTTTTAGACAAAGGGAAATTGAAACCACAAAAAGATTTGCAAAATGTTCTAGACGGAACCTTTACCTCATGGCTCAAATACTCTCAAATTCATAATTTTCTGAATTAATTCAAATCTCAAGCCCGATCTGACCAGGCCACTTACTCTATTTGAACAACATTGCATTGCATATATTTCACCCAACGGATCCCTTTCTGCTTCTAAACGAATACTAGACTCCGCAGTCTTAGTTTCCACTCCCACACATGTTACACAATCGTACACAGAACTGCATAACCACTTAGACACCAAAGAATGGAAGCAAATTTATATTAATACCTGCAAATCTTCCACTTCCACGCGCTTTATCGAGTTAAACTTCAAAATGCTACTTAGGTGGTACCTTACCCCAGCTAGACTAAACAAAATGTATCCCTCATCATCTTCTTTATGTTGGAGAGGATGTTATTTGAAGGGATCCATGCTCCACATGTGGTGGCTATGCCCAAGATTGACCCCTTTCTGGAAGACAATAGAACACATATTTAAATCATTGCTAGGCAAGGGCTTTGTTTCTTTCATGTAATTAGCAAGAGTCCATGAGCTAGTGACGTATGGGATATACATTCCTACCAGGAGGGGCAAAGTTTCCCAAACCTTAAAATGCCTATAAATACACCCCTCACCACACCCACAATTCAGTTTTACAAACTTTACCTCCCATGGAGGTGGTGAAGTAAGTTTGTGCTAGATTTTACGTTGATATGCGCTTCGCAGCAGGCTGGAGCTCGGTTTTCCTCTCAGAGTGCAGTGAATGTCAGAGGGATGTGAAGAGAGTATTGCCTATTTGAATTCAATGGTCTCCTTCTACGGGATCTATTTCATAGGTTCTCTGTTATCGGTCGTAGAGATTCATCTCTTACCTCCCTTTTCAGATCGACGATATACTCTTTTATACCATTACCTCTACTGATTCTCGTTTCAGTACTGGTTTGGCTGTCTACTATATGTAGATGAGTGTCTTATTTTATTATGACACTCTAAGCTATGGTTGGGCACTTTCTATGTAAAGTTCTAAATATATGTCTTTAAACTTATATTTGCCATGATTCAGGATAATCAGTATTCCTTTAAAATCCAGACTGTCAGTTTCATTATTTGGGATAATGCATTTTAATTCAATTTATTTTTCTTTACCTTGAAAATTTTCAATTGATCATTTTTCCCTGTGTGCTGTTAGGCTCGCGGGGGCAGAAAATGTTTCTTTTTATTGCGTAATTCTTGGCGCGGACTTTTTTGGCGCAAAAATTTCGTCATTTCCGGCGCCGTAGTTGACGCCGGAAGTTGTATTCTGTTAAAACGTCATTTTTGAAGCATGTGTATTCAGACATTTTTTTGCGCCGAAAAATGTGGGCGTCGGTTCTGGCGTCAGAGGATGTGGCGTCATACTTGGCGCCAAATATATGGGCGTTGTATTTAGTGCCAATAATGTGGGCGTCATATTTGTCGCCAAAAAATGTGGGCATATTTTTTGTTTCTCTTTTTTTCCTCACATTATTTAAACCTCACTTTTTTTATTGCTTCTGGTTTCTAGAAGCTAATTATTTTGCATTATTTTCCCATTCCTGAAACTGTCATTTAAGGAATTTGATAATTTTGCTTTAAATATTGTTTTTTTCTATTACATATTGCAAGATTTCACTGTTCCTGTTTCAAAACAATCTAAGAGGATTCCTGTTGACAGAGTTCAGTCCTACCAAAGCTAAGTTCATTTATTTTAAATGTTATGAATGTTTATCTTTAGCTATGGTTTGTAATAAGTTATCATGATAAACTTTTACTGAAGAATCCATTAGTATTTATGCTTTATATATTGCCATTCTTTTTACATCTTATGTACAAGAAATATTTAGAAGATTTATAAGAAATATTTTTCTGATTCTATTTTAAAGGCTTTGTCTGACATCGTGCCTTCTAATAAAATTTTTAGGTCTTTTTCAAACTTCTTTTTTAATTATTGAAGTTTCAAATGACCAACAACATACTGATTTATTCTTCTCTGATGATGTTTTTTCTGATTCAGAATTTTCTTCATCAGATATTGACACTAACAAATCTACTTTTTTATTTTTTTTTTTTATTAAAGTACATTTTTTCTTGGTTGAAAAGGTGTTGATTATTTTGGATATTAAGGTAACTAGTTCTTTTTCAAGACTAGCTAACACTATTTCTGCTTATTTATTCTTCTGTGTTTTCAGAGGTTTTTTTTCCAATTCCTCATACTAGGGAATGGAATAGGCTGAGAATTTTCTTTTATTCCTTCTTCAAAGGTTTTAAACTATATTCTTTGCCAGCAGTTAAATTCATTTTGGAGGGTTCTCCAATTTATTGGGGCTATCTCTACTCCTACTAATTATGCTATTGTTTCTATAGCAAAATAGTATTTATTTTCCTTTAGATGGTTGTATCTTATTTATGGAAAATTATTTAGTTTCAGGTACTTTTCTTGGACCTGTGATTTATTTGGATGATGTTGCAATTGCTTCATTTTTTCTGTTTACTTTAAGATCAAGTATCAGATTATGATTTATTTTAGCATTGTTAAAGGGACAAAATTTACTAGACTAGGTGCTGTTGCATTTGTCTTGTTGTTTTGCATTTATTGATTATGAAAGTCCAGTGTATTGATTGGTCCTTTAACTGGACTATCATGCTAATAATTTCATTTGTGTCTTCATTTTATTGAATATTTTCGCAAATGAGGTTTAATCTATGTCTTTAGCTGTTTTAGCTAGAAGAATTTTGTGATTTCTAAAAATCCATATTTCTTTTGTTCTAAGATAATCAATTATTTGTTTTATAATTGGATTCAATTCTTAACTGTTACTCTGGGCTTCAAGATTGAGTTCTAAGACTAAAACTTTAAGCTTATACTAGTTTGGTTGTTCTTATTAATTAACGAATTCCTGAATTCTTTCCCAAGTAACATGTTTTTAATTGGAAATTTTTCAGTTTGAAATTGCGATGTATGTGCCGTATTCCAGCTTGGCTGGCAAGGGGCAGGTTAAGACTTTTTTGAAATTTATTTGGTTCTATTCGGTCCAAATTTCTTTGATTTTATTCCAGTAAGGCTAACACTTTCTTTAAGTGTGTTTCGGTCCTATATATTTTGGGTACTGTTGAAGCATGGCTGATCACCCGTGGGGTTCAAGCGCTGCTCAGACCTGGAATCTTCTGGGGTATTTCTTCCAGTTCCATTTTTAGGAACTGGGTTTTGGAGTTTTATTAAAACTATTCTGCCTTTTTTTGGTCAGTGATAGCATTATTTGTTTTCATTAGATACAATAAATGCATATTTTCATTTTTCTGTTTTCATTCAGATTATTTTCTGAGGATGCGGAATCTCATATGATTCACTTTGTTCTTCCAGGGCATAGTTAGAGGATTTTTTTTTTCAAAAGCTCTTGATTCCTCACACAAGGGTCACCTTTTTTAGGTTTCCAGATAGTTTGTGTCACTGTTTTTGTCTCTATCAGACAAGGGACAATTTTATTGGGTTCCGTCTGTCGGTACCTTTAGTCTCTATTATTTCCTTCAGTTGCTATATATGCATAGAAGTTTTAGGTCTTATGGCCACAGCATTGGATTCAATTCCCTTTGCTCATTTTCAATAGAACCTTTCCAGTCTTTTATGCTGAATTATGGTGCAGGGATTCTAGGATTTCGCATTTTAAATCTTCGAATCCTAATATTTATCTCTCTTGATTTGGTGGTTAAGATCACCATCATTTAGTTCTACAGGTCTCTTCGTTTCTTTCAACCTGGACCATGATCTCTACAGATGTGAGTCTTTTTGTTTGGGAGGCTGTCTGAGGATCTCTGTCAGCACAAGAGGTTTGGAAATCTCAGGAGGCGAGATTACCATTTGATATTTTAGATCTCCATGCTTTCTCAGAGTTTTTCAGTTAGTTTCTTTTTGAAGAAGAGACGTTTATTGTTTTTCAGACAATATCACAACTATGGTGTATGTCAATCATCAGGGTAGGACTATCAGTCCTTAGGCTGTGACAGAAGTGTCTCGGATATTAGCTTGGGCTAAATCCAGCTCCTATCTAAATTCTGTGGTTCTTTTCCCAGGTATAGATATTTGGGAAGCGGATTATCTCTGTTAATCAAGCTTTACTTCCGGGAGAATGGTCTCTCTTACCCAGATATGTTTTTAAATTTTTCAGATGTGAGCATTTCTAGAAATAGATCTGTTGGCATCTCATCTGAATTAAGAACTTCCCAGGGGCCTATTCAGGTCCGGGGATCTTCAGGCGGAAGTAGTGTATGCATTGACATTTCTTTGGAATTATCTTTTTGCCTATTTCTTTCCGCCTCTAGTTCTTCTTCCAAAGTGATTTCCAAAATTCTTATGGAGTATTTGTTTGTTATGCTGGTGGCTCCAGCATGGCCTCTCAGGTTTTGGTATGCGAATCTCATTCGGATGGCCAGTTGCCAACCTTGGACACTTCCGTTTAAACCAGACCTTCTTTCTCAAGGCCCATTTTTTCCATCAGGATCTCAAATCATTAAATTTGAAGGGATGGAGATTGAACGCTTGATTTTTAGTCATAGAGGTTTCTCTGACTCATTGATTAATACTATGTTTCAGGCTTGTAAATCTGTCTCTAGAAAGATTTATTATTGAGTCTGGAAGACCTACTTTTCTTGGCATTCTTTTAAAATTCATAAAAATGTATTATTTTTTCAGGTTGGTTTGGATAAGGTTTTGTCTTCAGTTCTTTGTTAGGACAAATCTCTACTCTTTCTGTTCTTTTTTTACAGAAAGATTGCTAATCATCCTGATATTCATTGTTTTGTACAGGCTTTGGTCCGTATCAAGCCTGTCATTAATTCAATCTCTCCTCTTTGGAGTCTCAATTTGGTGCTGAGGGCTTGAAACTATGCATTCTCTGAACATTACATTTTTTTCTTGGAAAAGTATTGTTCCTTTTGGTTATTTCTTCTGCTAGATGAGTTTTTGAGTTATCTGCTCTTTTTTGTGAATATCCTTTTCTGATTTTTCATCAGGATAAGGCAGTGTTACTTCCTGATATTCATCATTTTGTTCAGGTTTTGATTTGTATCAAACCTGTCATTAAGCCAATTTCTCCTCCTTGGAGTCTTAATTTGGTTCTGAAGGTTTTTCAGGATCTTCTATTTGAGCATATGCTTGCTCTGGACATTAATTACTTTCATGGAAAGTATTGTTCTTTTTGGACATCTCTTCAGCTAGAACAGTTTTTGAATTATCTGTTCTTTCTTGTGAATCTCTTTTTTCTGATTTTTTTCATCAGGATAAGGTGGTTTTTGCTGTCCTCATTTCAATTCTTACCTAAAGTTGTAAATTCTAACAAACATTAGGGAGGAATTATTGTTTTCCTAAGACTTCTTTGGTGAGATTCTTACTTTCTTTGGATATGGTAAGAGTTTTTGAAATTCTATGTTGAAGCTATTCAGATTTCAGATAGACTTCTAGTCTATTTTTTTATCTTTTCTGGTTTTAGGAAGGTCAAAAAGCTTCTGCCATTTATTTGGCATCTTGCTTAAACTTTTAATTCATCATTCTTATTTGGAGTCGGGTGGATTCCCGCCTCGGAGGAATACGGCTCATTCTACTAGGTAAGTTTCTACTTCCTGGTCTTTTTAAGAATGAAGCTTCTGTTGATCAGATTTGCAAAGCAATGACTTGGTCTTCTTTGCATACTTTTACTACGTTCTACCATTTTGACGTTTTCTCTTCTTTAGAAGCAGTTTTGGTAGAATGGTACTTCAGGCAGCTGTCTCAGTTTGATTCTTCTGCTTATAATTTCAGTTTTTTTCATTATAAAAATTGAAACTTTTTTAATTTGGGTAGTGGATTATTTTTTCGGCGGAATTGGCTGTCTTTATTTTATCCCTCCCTCTCTCGTGACTCTTGCGTGGAAGTTCCACATCTTGGGTATTTATTATCCCATACGTCACTAGCTCATGGACTCTTGCTAATTACATGAAAGAAAACATAATTTATGTAAGAACTTACCTGATAAATTCATTTCTTTCATATTAGCAAGAGTCCATGAGGCCCACCCTTTTTTGTGGTGGTTATGATTTTTTTATATAAAGCACAATTATTCCAATTCCTTATTTTTTTATGCTTTCGCTCCTTTCTTATCACCCCACTTCTTGGCTATTCGTTAAACTGAATTGTGGGTGTGGTGAGGGGTGTATTTATAGGCATTTTAAGGTTTGGGAAACTTTGCCCCTCCTGGTAGGAATGTATATCCCATACGTCACTAGCTCATGGACTCTTGCTAATATGAAAGAAATGAATTTATCAGGTGAGTTCTTACATAAATTATGTTTCTCCAACATAGGTGTGTCCGGTCCACGGCGTCATCCTTACTTGTGGGATATTCTCTTCCCCAACAGGAAATGGCAAAGAGCCCAGCAAAGCTGGTCACATGATCCCTCCTAGGCTCCGCCTACCCCTGTCATTCTCTTTGCCGTTGTACAGGCAACATCTCCACGGAGATGGCTTAGAGTTTTTTAGTGTTTAACTGTAGTTTTTATTATTCAATCAAGAGTTTGTTATTTTAAAATAGTGCTGGTATGTACTATTTACTCAGAAACAGAAAAGAGATGAAGATTTCTGTTTGTATGAGGAAAATGATTTTAGCAACCGTTACTAAAATCCATGGCTGTTCCACACAGGACTGTTGAGAGGAATTAACTTCAGTTGGGGGAACAGTGAGCAGTCTCTTGCTGCTTGAGGTATGACACATTCTAACAAGACGATGTAATGCTGGAAGCTGTCATTTTCCCTATGGGATCCGGTAAGCCATGTTTATTAAGATTGTAAATAAGGGCTTCACAAGGGCTTATTAAGACTGTAGACTTTTTCTGGGCTAAATCGATTCATTATTAACACATATTTAGCCTTGAGGAATCATTTAATCTGGGTATTTTGATAAGATTATATCGGCAGGCACTTTTTTAGACACCTTTCTCTTTAGGGGCTTTCCCAAATCATAGGCAGAGCCTCATTTTCGCACCGGTGTTGCGCACTTGTTTTTGAGAGGCATGACATGCAGTCGCATGTGTGAGGAGCTCTGATACATAGAAAAGACTTTCTGAAGGCGTCATTTGGTATCGTATTCCCCTTTGGGCTTGGTTGGGTCTCAGCAAAGCAGATACCAGGGACTGTAAAGGGGTTAAAGTTAACAACGGCTCCGGTTCCGTTATTTTAAGGGTTAAAGCTTCCAAATTTGGTGTGCAATACTTTTAAGGCTTTATGACACTGTGGTGAAATTTTGGTGAATTTTGAACAATTCCTTCATATTTTTTCGCAATTGCAGTAATAAAGTGTGTTCAGTTTAAAATTTAAAGTGACAGTAACGGTTTTATTTTAAAACGTTTTTTGTACTTTGTTATCAAGTTTATGCCTGTTTAACATGTCTGAACTACCAGATAGACTGTGTTCTGAATGTGGGGAAGCCAGAGTTCCTTCTCATTTAAATAAATGTGATTTATGTGACAATGACAATGATGCCCAAGATGATTCCTCAAGTGAGGGGAGTAAGCATGGTACTGCATCATTCCCTCCTTCGTCTACACGAGTCTTGCCCACTCAGGAGGCCCCTAGTACATCTAGCGCGCCAATACTCCTTACTATGCAACAATTAACGGCTGTAATGGATAATTCTGTCAAAAACATTTTAGCCAAAATGCACACTTATCAGCGTAAGCGCGACTGCTCTGTTTTAGATACTGAAGAGCATGACGACGCTGATAATAATGGTTCTGAAGGGCCCCTAAACCAGTCTGATGGGGCCAGGGAGGTTTTGTCTGAGGGAGAAATTACTGATTCAGGGAACATTTCTCAACAAGCTGAACCTGATGTGATTACGTTTAAATTTAAGTTGGAACATCTCCGCATTCTGCTTAAGGAGGTATTATCCACTCTGGATGATTGTGACAAGTTGGTCATCCCAGAGAAACTATGTAAAATCCATCAGGGGGGAACAAGGAGTTCCCTGGCGATGGAAGAAGTGACCAAAATCATTCTATGGGCGGAGTCTCACTCCTGCCACCTGTCTGCTATCCACATCCCAGGAGTGGAAAATTGGGAAGCGGATTTTCTGAGTCGTCAGACATTGCATCCGGGGGAGTGGGAACTCCATCCGGAAATCTTTGCCCAAGTCACTCAACTGTGGGGCATTCCAGACATGGATCTGATGGCCTCTCGTCAGAACTTCAAAGTTCCTTGCTACGGGTCCAGATCCAGGGATCCCAAGGCGGCTCTAGTGGATGCACTAGTAGCACCTTGGACCTTCAAACTAGCTTATGTATTCCCGCCGTTTCCTCTCATCCCCAGGCTGGTAGCCAGGATCAATCAGGAAAGGGCGTCGGTGATCTTGATAGCTCCTGCGTGGCCACGCAGGACTTGGTATGCAGATCTGGTGAATATGTCATCGGCTCCACCATGGAAGCTACCTTTGAGACGAGACCTTCTTGTTCAAGGTCCGTTCGAACATCCGAATCTGGTCTCACTCCAGCTGACTGCTTGGAGATTGAACGCTTGATCTTATCGAAGCGAGGGTTCTCAGATTCTGTTATCGATACTCTTGTTCAGGCCAGAAAGCCTGTAACTAGAAAGATTTACCACAAAATTTGGAAAAAATATATCTGTTGGTGTGAATCTAAAGGATTCCCTTGGGACAAGGTTAAGATTCCTAAGATTCTATCCTTCCTTCAAGAAGGATTGGAAAAAGGATTATCTGCAAGTTCCCTGAAGGGACAGATTTCTGCCTTGTCTGTGTTACTTCACAAAAAGCTGGCAGCTGTGCCAGATGTTCAAGCCTTTGTTCAGGCTCTGGTTAGAATCAAGCCTGTTTACAAACCTTTGACTCCTCCTTGGAGTCTCAACTTAGTTCTTTCAGTTCTTCAGGGGGTTCCGTTTGAACCCTTACATTCCGTTGATATTAAGTTATTATCTTGGAAAGTTTTGTTTTTGGTTGCAATTTCTTCTGCTAGAAGAGTTTCAGAATTATCTGCTCTGCAGTGTTCTCCTCCTTATCTGGTGTTCCATGCAGATAAGGTGGTTTTACGTACTAAACCTGGTTTTCTTCCAAAAGTTGTTTCTAACAAAAACATTAACCAGGAGATTATCGTACCTTCTCTGTGTCCGAAACCAGTTTCGAAGAAGGAACGTTTGTTGCACAATTTGGATGTTGTTCGCGCTCTAAAATTCTATTTAGATGCTACAAAGGATTTTAGACAAACATCTTCCTTGTTTGTTGTTTATTCCGGTAAAAGGAGAGGTCAAAAAGCAACTTCTACCTCTCTCTCTTTTTGGATTAAAAGCATCATCAGATTGGCTTACGAGACTGCCGGACGGCAGCCTCCCGAAAGAATCACAGCTCATTCCACTAGGGCTGTGGCTTCCACATGGGCCTTCAAGAACGAGGCTTCTGTTGATCAGATATGTAGGGCAGCGACTTGGTCTTCACTGCACACTTTTACCAAATTTTACAAGTTTGATACTTTTGCTTCTTCTGAGGCTATTTTTGGGAGAAAGGTTTTGCAAGCCGTGGTGCCTTCCATCTAGGTGACCTGATTTGCTCCCTCCCATCATCCGTGTCCTAAAGCTTTGGTATTGGTTCCCACAAGTAAGGATGACGCCGTGGACCGGACACACCTATGTTGGAGAAAACAGAATTTATGTTTACCTGATAAATTACTTTCTCCAACGGTGTGTCCGGTCCACGGCCCGCCCTGGTTTTTTAATCAGGTCTGATAATTTATTTTCTTTAACTACAGTCACCACGGTATCATATGGTTTCTCCTATGCAAATATTCCTCCTTAACGTCGGTCGAATGACTGGGGTAGGCGGAGCCTAGGAGGGATCATGTGACCAGCTTTGCTGGGCTCTTTGCCATTTCCTGTTGGGGAAGAGAATATCCCACAAGTAAGGATGACGCCGTGGACCGGACACACCGTTGGAGAAAGTAATTTATCAGGTAAACATAAATTCTGTTTCTCCAACATAGGTGTGTCCGGTCCACGGCGTCATCCTTACTTGTGGGATATTCTCTTCCCCAACAGGAAATATTCTCTTCCCCAACAGGAAATGGCAAAGAGCCCAGCAAAGCTGGTCACATGATCCCTCCTAGGCTCCGCCTACCCCAGTCATTCTCTTTGCCGTTGTACAGGCAACATCTCCACGGAGATGGCTTAGAGTTTTTTAGTGTTTAACTGTAGTTTTTATTATTCAATCAAGAGTTTGTTATTTTAAAATAGTGCTGGTATGTACTATTTACTCAGAAACAGAAAAGAGATGAAGATTTCTGTTTGTATGAGGAAAATGATTTTAGCAACCGTTACTAAAATCCATGGCTGTTCCACACAGGACTGTTGAGAGGAATTAACTTCAGTTGGGGGAACAGTGAGCAGTCTCTTGCTGCTTGAGGTATGACACATTCTAACAAGACGATGTAATGCTGGAAGCTGTCATTTTCCCTATGGGATCCGGTAAGCCATGTTTATTAAGATTGTAAATAAGGGCTTCACAAGGGCTTATTAAGACTGTAGACTTTTTCTGGGCTAAATCGATTCATTATTAACACATATTTAGCCTTGAGGAATCATTTAATCTGGGTATTTTGATAAGTTTATATCGGCAGGCACTTTTTTAGACACCTTTCTCTTTAGGGGCTTTCACAAATCATAGGCAGAGCCTCATTTTCGCGCCGGTGTTGCGCACTTGTTTTTGAGAGGCATGACATGCAGTCGCATGTGTGAGGAGCTCTGATACATAGAAAAGACTTTCTGAAGGCGTCATTTGGTATCGTATTCCCCTTTGGGCTTGGTTGGGTCTCAGCAAAGCAGACACCAGGGACTGTAAAGGGGTTAAAGTTAAAAACGGCTCCGGTTCCGTTATTTTAAGGGTTAAAGCTTCCAAATTTGGGGTGCAATACTTTTAAGGTTTTAAGACACTGTGGTGAAATTTTGGTGAATTTTGAGCAATTCCTTCATATTTTTTCGCAATTGCAGTAATAAAGTGTGTTCAGTTTAAAATTTAAAGTGACAGTAACGGTTTTATTTTAAAACGTTTTTTGTACTTTGTTATCAAGTTTATGCCTGTTTAACATGTCTGAACTACCAGATAGACTGTGTTCTGAATGTGGGGAAGCCAGAGTTCCTTCTCATTTAAATAAATGTGATTTATGTGACAATGACAATGATGCCCAAGATGATTCCTCAAGTGAGGGGAGTAAGCATGGTACTGCATCATTCCCTCCTTCGTCTACACGAGTCTTGCCCACTCAGGAGGCCCCTAGTACATCTAGCGCGCCAATACTCCTTACTATGCAACAATTAACGGCTGTAATGGATAATTCTGTCAAAAACATTTTAGCCAAAATGCACACTTATCAGCGTAAGCGCGACTGCTCTGTTTTAGATACTGAAGAGCATGACGACGCTGATAATAATGGTTCTGAAGGGCCCCTAAACCAGTCTGATGGGGCCAGGGAGGTTTTGTCTGAGGGAGAAATTACTGATTCAGGGAACATTTCTCAACAAGCTGAACCTGATGTGATTACGTTTAAATTTAAGTTGGAACATCTCCGCATTCTGCTTAAGGAGGTATTATCCACTCTGGATGATTGTGACAAGTTGGTCATCCCAGAGAAACTATGTAAAATGGACAAGTTCCTAGAGGTCCCGGGGCTCCCAGAAGCTTTTCCTATACCCAAGCGGGTGGCGGACATTGTAAATAAAGAATGGGAAAGGCCCGGTATTCCTTTCGTCCCTCCCCCCATATTTAAAAAATTGTTTCCTATGGTCGACCCCAGAAAGGACTTATGGCAGACAGTCCCCAAGGTCGAGGGAGCGGTTTCCACTTTAAACAAACGCACCACTATACCCATAGAAGATAGTTGTGCTTTCAAAGATCCTATGGATAAAAAATTAGAAGGTTTACTTAAAAAGATGTTTGTTCAGCAGGGTTACCTTCTACAACCAATTTCATGCATTGTCCCTGTCACTACAGCCGCGTGTTTCTGGTTCGATGAGCTGGTAAAGGCGGTCGATAGTGATTCTCCTCCTTATGAGGAGATTATGGACAGAATCAATGCTCTCAAATTGGCTAATTCTTTCACCCTAGACGCCACTTTGCAATTGGCTAGGTTAGCGGCTAAGAATTCTGGGTTTGCTATTGTGGCGCGCAGAGCGCTTTGGTTGAAATCTTGGTCAGCTGATGCGTCTTCCAAGAACAAGCTACTTAACATTCCTTTCAAGGGGAAAACGCTGTTTGGCCCTGACTTGAAAGAGATTATCTCTGATATCACTGGGGGTAAGGGCCATGCCCTTCCTCAGGATCGGCCTTTCAAGGCCAAAAATAAACCTAATTTTCGTCCCTTTCGTAGAAACGGACCAGCCCAAGGTGCTACGTCCTCTAAGCAAGAGGGTAATACTTCTCAAGCCAAGCCAGCTTGGAGACCAATGCAAGGCTGGAACAAGGGAAAGCAGGCCAAGAAACCTGCCACTGCTACCAAGACAGCATGAAATGTTGGCCCCCGATCCGGGACCGGATCTGGTGGGGGGCAGACTCTCTCTCTTCGCTCGGGCTTGGGCAAGAGATGTTCTGGATCCTTGGGCGCTGGAAATAGTCTCCCAAGGTTATCTTCTGGAATTCAAGGGGCTTCCCCCAAGGGGGAGGTTCCACAGGTCTCAGTTGTCTTCAGACCACATAAAGACAGGCATTCTTACGTTGTGTAGAAGACCTGTTAAAAATGGGAGTGATTCATCCTGTTCCATTAGGAGAACAAGGGATGGGGTTCTACTCCAATCTGTTCATAGTTCCCAAAAAAGAGGGAACGTTCAGACCAATCTTAGATCTCAAGATCTTAAACAAGTTTCTCAAGGTTCCATCGTTCAAGATGGAAACCATTCGAACAATTCTTCCTTCCATCCAGGAAGGTCAATTCATGACCACGGTGGATTTAAAGGATGCGTATATACATATTCCTATCCACAAGGAACATCATCGGTTCCTAAGGTTCGCATTCCTGGACAAGCATTACCAGTTCGTGGCGCTTCCTTTCGGATTAGCTACTGCTCCAAGGATTTTCACAAAGGTACTAGGGTCCCTTCTAGCTGTGCTAAGACCAAGGGGCATTGCTGTAGTACCTTACTTGGACGACATTCTGATTCAAGCGTCGTCCCTTCCTCAAGCAAAGGCTCACACGGACATTGTCCTGGCCTTTCTCAGATCTCACGGATGGAAAGTGAACGTGGAAAAGAGTTCTCTATCTCCGTCAACAAGGGTTCCCTTCTTGGGGACAATAATAGACTCCTTAGAAATGAGGATTTTTCTGACAGAGGCCAGAAAAACAAAACTTCTAGACTCTTGTCGGATACTTCATTCCGTTCCTCTTCCTTCCATAGCGCAGTGCATGGAAGTGATAGGTTTGATGGTAGCGGCAATGGACATAGTTCCTTTTGCGCGCATTCATCTAAGACCATTACAACTGTGCATGCTCAGTCAGTGGAATGGGGACTATACAAACTTGTCTCTGAGGATACAAGTAAATCAGAGGACCAGATACTCACTCCGTTGGTGGCTGTCCCTGGACAACCTGTCACAAGGGATGACCTTCCGCAGACCAGAGTGGGTCATTGTCACGACCGACGCCAGTCTGATGGGCTGGGGCGCGGTCTGGGGATCCCTGAAAGCTCAGGGTCTTTGGTCTCGGGAAGAATCTCTTCTACCGATAAATATTCTGGAACTGAGAGCGATATTCAGTGCTCTCAAGGCTTGGCCTCAGCTAGCGAGGGCCAAGTTCATACGGTTTCAATCAGACAACATGACAACTGTTGCGTACATCAACCATCAGGGGGGAACAAGGAGTTCCCTGGCGATGGAAGAAGTGACCAAAATCATTCTATGGGCGGAGTCTCACTCCTGCCACCTGTCTGCTATCCACATCCCAGGAGTGGAAAATTGGGAAGCGGATTTTCTGAGTCGTCAGACATTGCATCCGGGGGAGTGGGAACTCCATCCGGAAATCTTTGCCCATGTCACTCAACTGTGGGGCATTCCAGACATGGATCTGATGGCCTCTCGTCAGAACTTCAAAGTTCCTTGCTACGGGTCCAGATCCAGGGATCCCAAGGCGGCTCTAGTGGATGCACTAGTAGCACCTTGGACCTTCAAACTAGCTTATGTATTCCCGCCGTTTCCTCTCATCCCCAGGCTGGTAGCCAGGATCAATCAGGAAAGGGCGTCGGTGATCTTGATAGCTCCTGCGTGGCCACGCAGGACTTGGTATGCAGATCTGGTGAATATGTCATCGGCTCCACCATGGAAGCTACCTTTGAGACGAGACCTTCTTGTTCAAGGTCCGTTCGAACATCCGAATCTGGTCTCACTCCAGCTGACTGCTTGGAGATTGAACGCTTGATCTTATCGAAGCGAGGGTTCTCAGATTCTGTTATCGATACTCTTGTTCAGGCCAGAAAGCCTGTAACTAGAAAGATTTACCACAAAATTTGGAAAAAATATATCTGTTGGTGTGAATCTAAAGGATTCCCTTGGGACAAGGTTAAGATTCCTAAGATTCTATCCTTCCTTCAAGAAGGATTGGAAAAAGGATTATCTGCAAGTTCCCTGAAGGGACAGATTTCTGCCTTGTCTGTGTTACTTCACAAAAAGCTGGCAGCTGTGCCAGATGTTCAAGCCTTTGTTCAGGCTCTGGTTAGAATCAAGCCTGTTTACAAACCTTTGACTCCTCCTTGGAGTCTCAACTTAGTTCTTTCAGTTCTTCAGGGGGTTCCGTTTGAACCCTTACATTCCGTTGATATTAAGTTATTATCTTGGAAAGTTTTGTTTTTGGTTGCAATGTCTTCTGCTAGAAGAGTTTCAGAATTATCTGCTCTGCAGTGTTCTCCTCCTTATCTGGTGTTCCATGCAGATAAGGTGGTTTTACGTACTAAACCTGGTTTTCTTCCAAAAGTTGTTTCTAACAAAAACATTAACCAGGAGATTATCGTACCTTCTCTGTGTCCGAAACCAGTTTCGAAGAAGGAACGTTTGTTGCACAATTTGGATGTTGTTCGCGCTCTAAAATTCTATTTAGATGCTACAAAGGATTTTAGACAAACATCTTCCTTGTTTGTTGTTTATTCCGGTAAAAGGAGAGGTCAAAAAGCAACTTCTACCTCTCTCTCTTTTTGGATTAAAAGCATCATCAGATTGGCTTACGAGACTGCCGGACGGCAGCCTCCCGAAAGAATCCCAGCTCATTCCACTAGGGCTGTGGCTTCCACATGGGCCTTCAAGAACGAGGCTTCTGTTGATCAGATATGTAGGGCAGCGACTTGGTCTTCACTGCACACTTTTACCAAATTTTACAAGTTTGATACTTTTGCTTCTTCTGAGGCTATTTTTGGGAGAAAGGTTTTGCAAGACGTGGTGCCTTCCATCTAGGTGACCTGATTTGCTCCCTCCCATCATCCGTGTCCTAAAGCTTTGGTATTGGTTCCCACAAGTAAGGATGACGCCGTGGACCGGACACACCTATGTTGGAGAAAACAGAATTTATGTTTACCTGATAAATTACTTTCTCCAACGGTGTGTCCGGTCCACGGCCCGCCCTGGTTTTTTAATCAGGTCTGATAATTTATTTTCTTTAACTACAGTCACCACGGTTTCATATGGTTTCTCCTATGCAAATATTCCTCCTTAACGTCGGTCGAATGACTGGGGTAGGCGGAGCCTAGGAGGGATCATGTGACCAGCTTTGCTGGGCTCTTTGCCATTTCCTGTTGGGGAAGAGAATATTTCCTGTTGGGGAAGAGAATATCCCACAAGTAAGGATGACGCCGTGGACCGGACACACCGTTGGAGAAAGTAATTTATCAGGTAAACATAAATTCTGTTTTTTTTATACCAGAGACAGCTATACTAAACAAAAGTCCCCCTAGTAGATGCAAAATCTGAAACACCCTACTACAAATGGGACTTTATTTGGCTAGGTTGCTAATTGCCACACACTGGAAATCCCCCCCAAATACCTACACGGGCAGTGTGGGCGCAAAAAATTTACATTTTACCTTTGGAAAAATATGGGTACTACACAACAAATAGATTATCCCTCTATAATGACATAAGCTTTTATTGGGAATCATTATCCCATAACATTTCATCAACCCAAGACTGTAATACACCTCTCTAAAGGATCTCACTTAAAAACAACAGATACAAATAACATAACCTATTATTTAACTATTAACGATATTCAGGAAATCTGTTACTGGTATATTAATAGAACACACTTGTAATTAGCTTGTTATATGTGTTGTTGATGGTTGTTGTATTTTCTTTTCTTCTTTCTTTTTTGTTCTTCTTAGTTCCTCTCTATTGCGTCACCACATTGTTGTTATTGTTAACAAATAGAAAATGTTTGGCGAATGTATTGCAAATTAATGTAACCATTTTGTGTTCCATTTAGACTTGTTCTTTATAACCTGTATTTGAAAAAATTAAATAAAAACTACCTTTAAAAAAAAAAAGCAGGAAGGTAAGTTCAGGAGCGTGCATGTGTCTGCAGCACTGTATGTCTGCAGTATTGCAACAATATTATACATTAACAAGAGCACTAGATGGCAGCACTATTTCCTGTCATGTAGTGCTGTAGACATATGCACACTAACTATCTAGATATATCTTAAACAAAGAATAACATGAGAACGATGCACATTTGACAATAGAAGTAATAGGAAACTTTTAAAAAGTGTATGCTTTATCTGAATAAGTGAAAGAAAACAATTGTTTCATGTCCCTTTAAGCACAGGCGCAAGGATTGAAAGGTGATCATCCTTCGGCCTTTAGCTCATCAGAGACTTCCCTTAGGAACAGCCCCTCTAAGTTACCTCTAATGATAGGAGTGTTTGTAGCTCTGAGGATAGTCTTTTTGAGTTTCATGACCCTGTTGCCGTGCAGAGGATGTGTCCTTTAATTTCAGGCTTGAGCATATTCATACTTTTACAGGATGTTTTTATTGCTTTAGAAGTAGAGGATTTCTTTCCATAAGGCAGGGAGAGTTCATGACTTCATTCCTTACTGTTGGGAATACAACACTTGGCCATCAGGAGGAGGCAAAAACACCCAAGCCAAAGGCTTAAATAACCCTCCCACTCCCCCTATCATCCCAGTCATTCTTAGCCTTTCTCCACTAGAGGAGGATGGCAGAGAAGTGTCAGAAGATTTTGGATACTCCTGCAATGGGTATGTTCCCTTCAAGAAAGGACTGGATTTTTAAGTAATCATATAAACCTCTCAGTGAGAGTATTGATGAAAGTTAGTCTAGAGAGGCAGGTAAAGTTTTTCTGTGAACCCATCCAGACTGTTGACTAACAACTCCTGTGCAATAAGTGTTGACAAGTTTCACTGCTTGCTGTTACACACTCGGGTCCCTGTCAGAGCGTTGCTGCAAGACTGTCACACTTGAGAGGCTGTATCTATTCCACAGCATGGATCCTGGAAGGTAAGACCACTTTTATTATATATAGCAGGGATTCTAATATAGGGTCACAGTGTGGCTCCTTTATACCTCAATAGGATCAAGTGTTAATATTTCCTTCAGGGAGATTATTTGGAACAGTTTTGGGGATTTTTATGTACTGCTTTCACTTTGTGAGGGTTTGGGCTCATAAGACTGCGTGCTTTTGGCTTGCAACAAGCCAGTTTCACTTTTGTTTTTGAGCAAATATCCTGAATCATAATTTCCAGGCTACCAAATTTTAAAGGAGTTGCGCAGCTTATATTAGCTTAGCGCCCTTTTTCATAGTAGGGGAAGTCCTGTCTTGCGCACCACGAGACCGAGAGTGGTCTCTTTCACTTCCTTATGATCCTGCTGCAGACATCACTCCTTGAGGAGAGCATTTCAATGATAGCCTGTCTGTCTAGGTGAGTGCCCCCAGCCATTGGGAATATAAAGGTGCCGTTTTATATATAAAGCGCTTTATTTTGTTCAGTTTTCTCTTGTAAGGTGTATCCAGTCCACGGGTTCATCCATTACTTGTGGGATATTCTCCTTCCCAACAGGAAGCTGCAAGAGGACACCCACAGCAGAGCTGTCTATATAGCTCCTCCCCTAACTGCCACCCCCAGACATTCTCTTGCAGTTCTCGATAGGAAGTATCAAGAGATATGTGGTGACTTAGTGTAGTTTTACCTTCAATCAAAAGTTTGTTGTTTTTAAACGGTACCGGCGTTGTACTGTTTTACTCTCAGGCAGAAATTAGAAGAAGAGTTGATGGTTGAGGTTGATGATCTTAGCGGTTTGTAACTAAGGTCCATTGCTGTTCTCACACATAACTGAAGAGTATGGGACAACTTCAGTTGGGGGAACGGTCTGCAGATTACCTTCTTTGAGGTATGGTCAGTATATTTATTTCTAGAGAGATGAATGAGTTCTAGAAAATGCTGACAGAGCCTTGTGTATTTGAGGTAAGCCTGATGCAGTGATTTAACAGCGACTGGGATCATGCTTACAAAACAGGGTAATACTCTTATTACTTAGTGACAGTTAAACGTTTACATGAATTCAAAAATAGGACGTTTTTTTCTCTGAGGGAGATAACTCTTTATTTGGGGCCTAGTTTCCACATGGCTAATCAGATACTCCTAGGAGTATTTTCTTAAGGCCCATCTGGCATCCAGTACATGGTGGGAGGGGCCTATTTTAGTGCTCTAAATGCGCAGTTTTAATTCAGACTGAGGCATCCAGCTTCCCTAGAGAAGTCCTCTGCCACCTGGGGACCATTATAAGCGGTTTATTTCTGCACTTGAGGGCAGGTAGGATCCTCAGCAGAGCTGTGGCAGGGTGCTTAACTGTCTTGTAACGTTTTTTTAATGTTTTTAAATCCGGTTTGGGGCCTAAGGGGTTAATCATCCATTTGCAAGTGGGTGCAATGTTGCTTTAGTCCCTTACACACACTGTAAAAATTTCGAAGACTTTACTATATTTTTACACTGTTTTGCAGTTTAAGTGTTAGTTTTTTTTCTCTTAAAGGCACAGTAACTTTGTTTAATTGCTGTTTCACCTTTATTAAAGTGTTTTCCAAGCTTGTTTGTCTCATTACTAGTCTGTTAAACATGTCTGACATAGAGGAAACTCCTTGTTCAATATGTTTAGAAGCCATGGTGGAACCCCCTCTTAGAATGTGTACCAAATGTACTGAAATTTCTATAAATTATAAAGCCCATATTATGGTGCTTAAAGATTTATCTCCAGGGGATTCTCTGACTGAAAAAAGGGAGATTATGCCATCTAGCTCTCCCCATGTGTCAGAACCTATAACTCCCGCTCAAGTGACGCCAAGTACATCTAGCGCGTCTAATTCTTTTACCTTACAGGACATGGGGGCAGTTATGAATGCTACCCTCACAGAGGTATTTTCCAAACTGCCAGGGTTACAAGGAAAGCGAGACAGCTCTAGAACTAATACAGAGCTTTCTGACGCTTTAATGCCTTTGTCAGATATACCCTCACAATACTCAGAAGCCGAGGCAGGTGAGCTTCTATCTGTGGGTGACATTTCAGACTCCGGGAAGGCGTTGCTTCAGTCTGATTCTGTTATGACAGCGTTTAAATTTAAGCTTGAACACCTCCGCTTATTGCTTAGGGAGGTTTTAGCGACTCTGGATGATTGTGACCCCATTGTGGTTCCAGAGAAATTGTGTAAAATGGACAAATATTTTGCAGTGCCTGTTTACACTGATGTTTTTCCAGTCCCTAAGAGGTTTTTGGAAATTATTACTAAGGAATGGGATAGACGATGTGCCGTTCTCTCCCCCTCCTGCTTTCAAAAAGATGTTTACCATAGGTGGAGGGAGCAGTCTCTACCCTAGCTAAGCGTACAACTATCCCCGTCGAGGACAATTGTGCTTTCCTAGTTCCTATGGATAAAAAATTGGAGGGTCTCCTTAAGAAAACTTTTATTCATCAAGGTTTTATTCTCCATCCTCTTGCATGCATAATCCCAGTTACTGCTGCAGCGGCTTTTTGGTTCAAGTCTCTTGAGGAGGCTCTGCAGGTGGAGACTCCGCTAGACGACATTCTAGACAGGATTAAAGCTCTTAAGTTAGCAAATTCCTTTATTTCTGACGCCGTTTTTCAGTTAACCAAACTAACGGCTAAGAATTCAGGTTTTGCCATTTTGGCGCGTAGGGCGCTATGGCTTAAGTCCTGGTCAGCAGACGTTACTTCAAAGTCTAAGCTTCTTAAGATCCCCTTCAAGGGACAGACCCTATTCGGGCCCTGTCTGAAAGAGATCATTTCTGATATTACTGGAGGAAAAGGTCACGCCCTTCCTCAGGATAGGTCCAATAAGAGGACCAAACAGAATAATTTTCGTTCCTTTTGAAACTTCAAGAGTGGCGCAGCCTCAGTTTCCTCTAATGCAAAACAAGAGGGAAATTTCGCCCAGTCCAAACCAGTCTGGAGACCTAACCAGGCTTGGAACAAGGGGAAGCAGGCCAATAAACCTGCGGCTGCCTCTAAGACAGCATGAAGGAGTAGCCCCAATCCGGGACCGGATCTAGTAGGCGGCAGACTTTCTCTCTTCGCCCAGGCTTGGGCAAGAGACGTCCAGGATCCCTGGGCGCTAGAGATTGTTTCCCAGGGATATCTTCTGGAATTCAAAGGTTCATCTCCAAAGGGGAGATTTCATCTCTCACAACTATCTGTAAACCAGATAAAAAGAGAGGCATTCTTACGTTGCATTCAAGACCTACTTGTTATGGGAGTGATCCACCCAGTTCCAAGAGAGGAACAGGGGCTGGGTTTTTATTCAAACCTGTTTATAGTTCCCAAAAAAGAGGGAACTTTCAGACCTATCTTTGATCTCAAGATCCTAAACAAATTTCTCAGGGTCCCATCCTTCAAGATGGAGACAATCCGAACCAACCTTCCTATGATCCAGGAGGGTCCATATATGACTACCGTGGACTTAAAGGATGCTTATCTCCACATTCCGATTCACAGAGATCATCATCAGTTCCTCAGGTTCGCTTTCCTAGACAGGCATTACCAGTTTGTGGCTCTTCCCAACGGGTTAGCCACGGCACCATGAATCTTTACGAAGGTTCTAGGGTCCCTTCTGGCGGCTCTAAGGCCGCGGGGCATAGCGGTAGCCCCTTACCTTGACGACATTCTGATTCAGACGTCGACTTTTCAAGTCCCATACGGACATTGTTCTGGCCTTTCTGAGGTCTCACGGGTGGAAAGTGAACATAGAAAAGAGTTCTCTCTCTCCTCTCACAAGAGTTTCCTTCCTAGGAACTCTGATAGATTCAGTAGAAATTAAATTTTTTCTGACAGAAGTCAGGATATCAAAACTTCTAACTTCTTGCCGTGCCCTTCATTCCACTTCTCGGCCATCAGTTGCTCAGTGTATGGAAATGATCGGCCTAATGGTAGCGGCAATGGACATAGTTCCGTTTGCCCGCCTACATCTCAGACCACTGCAACTTTGCATGCTCAACCAGTGGAATGGGGACTACACAGATTTGTCTCCTCTGTTAAATCTGGATCAAGAGACCAGGGATTCTCTTCTCTGGTGGTTACCTCGGGTTCATCTGTCCAGGGGAATGAGTTTCCGCAGGCCAGAGTGGACATTAGTGACAACAGATGCCAGCCTTCTGGGCTGGGGCGCAGTCTGGAACTCCCTGAAGGCTCAGGGTTCGTGGACTCAGGAGGAAGCCCTCCTTCCGATAAACATTCTGGAACTAAGAGCGATATTCAATGCTCTTCAGGCTTGGCCTCAACTAGCTACGGCCAAGTTCATCAGATTTCAGTCGGACAATATCACGACTGTAGCCTACATCAACCATCAGGGGGGAACAAGGAGTCCCCTGGCAATGATGGAGGTTTCCAAGATAATTCTATGAGGTTCACTCTTGCCATCTCTCAGCTATCCATATCCCAGGAGTAGAGAACTGGGAGGCGGATTTTCTAAGTCGGCAGACTTTTCATCCGGGGGAGTGGGAGCTCCATCCGGAGGTATTTGTCCAGCTGATTCAACTTTGGGGCAAACCAGAACTGGATTTGATGGCGTCTCGTCAGAACGCCAAGCTTCCTTGTTTCGGGTCCAGGTCAAGGGATCCCCAGGCAGCGCTGATAGATGCTCTAGCAGTGCCCTGGTCCTTCAGCCTGGCTTATGTGTTTCCACCGTTTCCTCTCCTCCCTCGCCTGATTGCCAAGATCAAGCAGGAGAGAGCTTCGGTGATTTTGATAGCGCCTGCGTGACCACGCAGGACTTGGTATGCGGATCTGGTGGACATGTCATCCTCTCCACCATGGACTCTGCCGCTGAGGCAGGACCTTCTACTCCAAGGTCCATTCAAGCATCCAAATCTAATTTCTCTGCGTCTGACTGCTTGTAGATTGAACGCTTGATTTTATCAAAACGTGGTTTCTCTGAGTCGGTCATTGATACCTTGATTCAGGCTCGAAAGCCTGTCACCAGGAAAATCTATCATAAGATATGGTGTAAATATCTTCATTGGTGTGAATCCAAGGGTTACTCGTGGAGTAAGGTCAGGATTCCTAGGATACTATCTTTTCTCCAAGAAGGATTGGAAAAGGGATTATCGGCTAGTTCCTTAAAGGGACAGATTTCTGCTCTGTCTATTCTTTTGCACAAGCGCCTGGCTGATGTTCCAGACGTTCAGGCGTTTTGTCAGGCTTTGGTTAGAATCAGGCCTGTGTTTAAACCTGTTGCTCCGCCATGGAGTTTAAATTTAGTTCTTAAAGTTCTTCAAGGGGTTCCATTTGAACCCTTGCATTCCATAGATATCAAGCTTTTATCTTGGAAAGTTCTGTTTTTAGTAGCTATCTCTTCGGCTCGAAGAGTTTCAGAGTTATCTGCCTTGCAGTGTGATTCCCCTTATCTTATCTTCCATGCAGATAAGGTAGTTTTGCGTACCACACCTGGGTTTCTTCCTAAGGTAGTATCTAATAGGAATATCAATCGGGAAATTGTTGTTCCGTCATTGTGTACCAATCCTTCAAAGAAGGAACGTCTGTTACACAATCTTGACGTGGTTCGTGCTTTAAAGTTTTATTTGCAAGCTACTAAGGATTTTCGTCAAACATCTGCATTGTTTGTCGTCTACTCTGGAAAGAGGAGAGGCCAAAAGGCTTCGGCAACTTCTCTTTCTTTTTGGCTGAGAAGCATAATCCGTTTAGCTTATGAGACTGCTGGCCAGCAGCCTCCTCAAAGAATTACAGCTCATTCTACTAGAGCGGTAGCTTCCACATGGGCTTTTAAACATGAGGCCTCTGTTGAACAGATTTGTAAGGCGGCAACTTGGTCTTCGCTTCTTACTTTTTCTACAAATTTGATACTTTTGCTTCCTCTGAGGCTATTTTTGGGAGAAAGGTCTTGCAGGCAGTGGTGCCTTCCGTTTAAGTGCCTGCCTTGTCCCTCCCTTCATCCGTGTCCTAAAGCTTTGGTATTGGTATCCCACAAGTAATGGATGAACCCGTGGACTGGATACACCTTACAAGAGAAAACAAAATTTATGCTTGCCTGATAAATTTCTTTCTCTTGTGGTGTATCCAGTCCACGGCCCGCCCTGTCACTTTAAGGCAGGTGTTTTTTATTTTTAAACTACAGTCACCACTGCACCCTATAGTTTCTCCTTTTTCTTGCTTGTCTTCGGTCGAATGACTGGGGGTGGCAGTTAGGGGAGGAGCTATATAGACAGCTCTGCTGTGGGTGTCCTCTTGCAGCTTCCTGTTGGGAAGGAGAATATCCCACAAGTAATGGATGAACCCGTGGACTGGATACACCACAAGAGAGAAATTTATCAGGTAAGCATAAATTTTGTTTTTTATTCCATCTATGAGAGTACATGCCAATGCTATGGATGACTCTGACACTACATTAGATTTTGCTCCTTTAAAGTCTAAAAAAGGAGTTAAGTCTGCTAATACACATAGCGCAATTAGTCCCTCTGAGCCATCAACCTCTCAGGATTCTATGTCCCGAGAGATTACTACCATTTCTACTCAAACCGCTTCACATGCAGTCCTCCTTGGCACAACTGATTCTCCATTTGAAGGGGGCCTTTTTCCTGCAGACTTTACCACGCAGCTACAATCGGCAGTGTCTGCGGACCTGAGTGCCCTACCTATCTCTGGGAGACACAAGAAAAAGGTCAAACACAGTTTTCATGACTGAGTCATCTAAATTTCTGTCGGATCTAGCTTGTATGTCCCAGCTATCAGAGGAGGATTTAACCTCTGTAGCTTCAGAGGGTGAACTTTCTGAGTCGGAGACTTCCATTACTAAATCTCCTCCAGCGGAGGAACCCTCCTTTTAGTTTTAAAATTGAACATTTGCGTTTTTTGCTAAAGGAGGTCCTGTCCACTTTAGAGGTTCCAGAGGCTATGCTACCTGAGGAACCTAAAATCCCTAAGTTAGACAGGGTTTATGAAGACCAAAAGGTCCCACAGACTTTTCCTTTACCAGTTTGTATTGCGAACATTATTAGTAATGAATGGGAAAGAATCGGAACTTCCTTTTCCCCTCGTCAACCGTTAAGAAATTGTTTCCAGTCCCTGACTCTCAATTGGAACTGTGGGGTTCCATCCCTAAAGTGGGTGGCGCCATTTTGACGCTCGCTAAGCGTACTGCTATCCTTCTTGAGGATAGTTCTTCTTTTATTTCTGGGAACTCGGGGATACATGGCACTTTAACAGTTAAATGGGACATGGAATACCAGTAATCCTATTTAGGGTTAATAGGATTTAGGTAGGCAGTGGATGCAGGCACTGAGGATTAAAAATCTTTGATTCCGGGTGCATCTGTGTACTTTTTTTGTAGCAAGCAACAGGTGTTTTACATTAGGAGAACATGAGGATATTTCTCCCATGCGAGAGGTCCGTCGCCGGCTTCTCAGTAATTGCGCCCGGGTTTCAGTTTGGGTATGCCCACGATTTGAAGGTTTGCTTTTCTGAGGCGGCAAGTTGGTTTGCGCGCCTTCCGGTTTCTCTTCTTTGGAAGTTCTGGATCGGCGTACCATTGCATTGGCTGAGATTGCCTGTGTATTTGCAATTACACTGGGAAATCCGGATCGTGTGTAAGCTTAATCCGGTTGCCGGCAGGACAGGTAGACACCTCAGCAAAGAGTGCTGAGGTGAAGAGGACGCCTGAGGTCTTTTATTGTGCTGTTGCTGCGGCTAAAAATAAAAAGTAAGTTTAACATTTAAAGTGACAAACGTTTTGTTGAAAAAAAAATTTGAAAGTTTTTTTCTTTAATTGGTTGGGTTTTGGGTAAGATAGACCAAGAGGCCCCTGCACAACGTTACATGTAGCTTGTATTTTGATACCAATGTGGAACCACCAATCCCTCTTTGTCCCTCTTGTATTGAAAGAACATTACATTTCAGGGACAGACTTTTTGATTCTGAGCCACCATTATCTAAGGTGGATGCTGTTCAGGGGTCTCCTGTTCAAGAGATGCCGCAGCTTTCTCCTCAACTGTCCCAAACATTATCGTCCACACATGCAGTGCCCTGCGCTTCCTCTTACACTCCAGTTGGAGTTACTTTGTAAGACATTGCTACCCACATATCTTCTGCGGTAACTGATGCGCTGTCGGCTTTACCCATGCTGCAGGGAAAGCGCAAGAGGGAATGTAAGGAATCGGTGATTAAGGTTTCTGACACCGTCGTGGCTATTCCGAAAGTTCCCTCCCAGAAGTCTGAGGAGTATGATGCTTCGGTAGCATCTGAGGGTGAAATCTCAGACTCAGACAGTGTAATTCCGTCTTCTGATGCTGAAGTTGTATTCTTCAGGTTTAAGCTGGAACACCTCCGTTTACTTAAGGAGGTTTTGGCTACCTTTGACTCCGACACGACTGTCGTGGTCAATCCTAATAAGTCTAGTAAGCTAAACAAATACTTTGATGTACCTTCCGCGGTGGAGTTTTTTCCTGTACCAGACCGGGCTACAGAGATTATTGCTTGTTAATGGGAGAGACCTGGTATCCCTTTTTCTACATCCCCAATTTTTAAGATGTTTCTATAGCTGACTCTATCAAGGAGTCTTGACAGATGGTCCCTAAGGTGGAAGTGGCAATTTCTACCTTGGCTAAGAGAACCACTATCCCTATAGAGGATAGCTGTTCTTTTAAGGATCCTATGGATAAGAAGTTGGAAGGGTTACTTAAAAGGCTGTATGTACACCAGGGTTTACAATGGCAAACTGCGGTATGTATTGCTACCGTTACCAGTGCGGCAGCATACTGGTTTGATGCGTTGTCTGATTCGATTCAGACAGATACTCCCTTTGAAGAGATCCAGGATAGGATCAAGGCTCTTAAGTTGGCCAGCTCCTTTATTACGGATGCTTCCTTACAAGTTATTAAGTGGGAGCAAAGATTTTTGGCTTTGCCGTACTGGGCCGCAGAGCTTTATGGTTGAAGTCCTGATCTGCGGATGTGTCATCTAAGTCTAAGCTTTTGGCGATTCCCTACAAGGGTAAGACATTGTTTGGGCCGGGCTTGGCAGAAATTATTTCAGACATTATGGGTGGAAAGGGTAATTTCCTACCTCAGGACAAGGGGAATAAGCAGAAAGGACATCAGAGTAATTTTCGTTCCTTTCAAAACTTTAAGGTTAAGCCTTCTTCTCCCTCTGCCAAGCAGGAGCAGTCCAAGCCTTCCTGGAAGTCCAATCAGTCTTGGAACAAGGGGAAGCAATCTAAGAAGCCTGTTAATGACTCAAGGTCAGCATGAAGGGTCTGTCCCCGATCCGGGTAGGGGCAGATTTTCCTTCTTCGAGCAGGCCTGGGTTTGGGATGTTCCGGATCCCTGGGCAGTGGACATTGTGTCCCAGGGATACAAACTAAAGTTCAATACATTTACTCCCAGGGGCAGGTTTCTGCTATCAAGATTATCTGTAGACCAGATAAAGAGAGAGGCATTCTTAAACTGTGTCCGGGATCTTTCTGACCAACGCAGGAACAGGGTCTGGGATTCTACTCCAATCTGTTTGTGCTTCCCAAAAAATAGGGAACTTTCAGACAAATTTTAGACCTCATGAGTCTAAACAAGTTACTCAGAGTTCCATCATTCAAGATGGAAACTATTTGTTCCATTCTCCCCTTGGTTCAAGAGGGTCAATTCATGACAATAGTAGATTTAAAGGACGCGTACCTGCATGTTCCCATGCTCCGGGATAATCATAAGTTTCTGAGGTTCGCATTTCTAGACAGTCACTTTCAGTTTGTGGCTCTTCCATTCGGCCTTGCCACAGCTCTAAAAATTTTCTTAAAGATCCTGGAGGCACTGTTGGCTGTGCTCCGGTTGTGGGGCATTGCAGTGGCGCCTTATCTGGACGATATTCTTGTTCAGGCGCAATCTTTTCAGCAAGCAAACTCCCACACGGAGATGTTATCTTTTCTGAGCTCTCACGGATGGACGGTGGATTTAGGAAAGAGTTCCTTGATTCCGGCTACAAGGGAACCATAATAGATTCCTTATCAATGAAAATATTTCTGACAGAGACCAGAAGATCAAAGCTCTTCGACACTTGCCTTGCCCTTCAGTCCTCTCATCGGCCATCAGTGGCCCAGTGTATGGAGGTAATTGGTCTGATGGTAGCTGCCATGGACATCATTCCGTTTGCTCGGTTCCATCTCAGGCCTCTGCAGTTATGCATGATCAAACAATGGAACGGGGATTATGCAGATCTGTCTCCAAGATTAGAACTGGATTAGTCGACAAGAGATTCTCCTCCATTGTGGTTGTCTCAGGAACATCTCTCCCAGGGAACCTGCTTCCGCAGACCTACCTGGGTGTTTGTGACCACGGATACCAGCCTGCTGGGGTGTGCTGCTCTGGGGCTCGCTAAAGGCTCAGGGGATATGAACTCGGGAGGAGTCAGTTCTCCCCATAAATATCCTAGAGCTGAGAGCAATCTTCAATGCTCTTCTGGCCTGGCCTCGGTTAGCTTCAGCCCGGTATATCAGGTTCCAGTCAGATAACATAACTTCAGTGGTTTACATCAACCGTCAGGGAGGAACTCTGAGTTCCTTGGCCATGACAGAGGTAGCCAAGATTATTCAGTGGGCGGAGACCCACAACTGCCGTCTATCTGCGATTCACATTCCAGGAGTGGACAACTGGAAAGCGGATTTTCTGAACAGACAGACCTTTCACCCGGTGGAGTGGTAACTCCATCCAGAGGTGTTTTCCAACTTGATTCTCATATGGGGACAGCCGGAGCTGGATCTCATGGCAGCTCGACAGAATACCAAGCTCCAGAGGTATGGGTCGAGGTCAAGGGATCCTCAGGCTGTAATGATAGATTCTCTGGCGGTACCTTGGAATTTCAGTCTAGCATACCTATTTCCTCTGTTTGTTCTCCTTCCTCCCTTCCTCGGGTAATTGCTCAAATCAAACAGGAGAAGGCGTTGGTGATCCTCATTGCCCGGCGTGACCGCGCAGGATCTGGTATGCAGATCTAGTAAAGATGTCTTCTCTCCCACCTTGGAGACTTCCTCTGAGGAAGGACCTTCTACTTCAAGGGCCCTTCCTTCATCCAAATATCGTTTCTCTGAAGCTGACTGTCTGGAGATTAAACGCTTAATTCTCTCTAAGTGTGGGTTTTCGGAGTCGGTCATTGAGACCTTAATTCAGGCTTGTAAGCCTGTGACTAGAAAGATTTATCTCAAGATATGGCGCAGATATCTGTTCTGGTGTGAATCCAAGGGGTTCCCGTGGAGTAGAGTCAGGATTCCTAGAATTTTGTCCTTTCTCCAGGAAGGTCTGGAGAAGGGTTTGTCTGCGAGTACTTTGAAGGGTCAATTATCTTGTTGCAATCTCTTCTCCTAGTAGAGTCTCTGAACTCTCAGCGTTGCAGTGTGAATCCCCTTATCTTATTTTTCGTTCGGATAAGGTAGTTCTGTGTACTAAGGTAGCTTTCCTTCCTAAAGTGGTTTCGGATAGGAACATTAATCAAGAAATCGTTGTTCCTTCTTCATGTTCTAACCCTTCTTCTCATAAAGAGCGTTTGTTGCACAACCTAGATGTGGTGCGTGCGTTGAAATACTACTTACAGGCGACTAAGGATTTTCGCCAGTCTTCTGCTTGCTTTGTCGTTTTCTCTGGGAAACGCAAGGGTCAGAAAGCTATGGCTACTTCTCTTTCTTTGTGGCTGAAGAGTATTATTCACTTGGCCTATGAAACTGCTAGACAGCAGCCTCCTGGGAGAATCATGGCTCATTCCACGAGTGCTGTTTCTTCCTCCTAAGCTTTCAGAAATGAAGCTTCTGTGGATCAGATTTGCAAGGCTGCAACTTGGTCCTCTCTACACACTTTTTTGAAATGTTATAAAGTTGACACGTTTGCCTCGGCTGAGGCTTCTTTTGGGAGAAAGGTTCTTCAAGCAGTGGTGCCTTCCATTTAGATTCCCTGTCTTGTCCCTCCCTTATCATCTGTGTCCTCTAGCTTGGGTATTGATTCCCAATAGTAATTACTGATGATCCGTGGACTCGCCGTGTCATTAAAAAGAAAACAAAATTTATGCTTACCTGATAAATTTCTTTCTTTCTTGACATGGTGAGTCCACGGCCCACCCTGTATCTCAGACAGGTTTTTTTGTAATGTAATCCTCAGGTACCTCTGCACCTTGTGTTGCTTCCTTTCTCTCCTTTTCCTTCGGTCGAATGACTGGGGGTTGTGTGGAAGGGAAGTGATACTTAACAGCTTTGCTGTGGTGCTCTTTGCCTCCTCCTGCTGGCCAGGAGTGATATTCCCAATAGTAATTACTGATGATCCGTGGACTCACCGTGTCAAGAAAGAAAGAAATATATCAGGTAAGCATACATTTTATTTTATTTTCTTCACACTGTTTTAAATATGTTACAAGGAAGGCTATACTTTTTATGCCAAATTATGCTTTTTTGATACCATGCATCTACTTTTTTGTTTATTAGGCTCAAGAAGAGTTGGAGACAGAAGGCTTGAAAGGAGAATTTGATAGAAAAGAGGCTTCCAAATCACTAGCCACAACTCTAAACAAACTTATCGACAAACTGGATGACACAGATACAGAAAAAGGAGAGGACACATCTATGGAGGATGAAAAGAGTAGCGAGATCCAAAGCAACCCTGAGCCAATTGCAAAATCACCATCTGGTAGGATTTGTGCTAGCAACTAATTGGTGTTAATTGCTAAAGTTTTTCATTGGCAGTTGTATGGTGGTTCTCACTTTTAAATATTAAAGGGATATAAAACCCCAAATTCTTCTTTTATAATTCAGATAAAGAATAGTTTTTTAGACCACTTTCCAATTTATTTTTTTATCAATTTTGCTTTATTCACTTGGTATCCTTAACGGAAGGAGCAGGGAATGCACTGCTGGGAAAAGAGGCATACATGTGCAGCTATCAATTAGCAACTAGCTCCCAGCACCTGAGCCTACCTATGTACCCTTTCTTTCATGTAATTGGCAAGAGTCCATGAGCTAGTGACGTATGGGATATACAATCCTACCAGGAGGGGCAAAGTTTCCCAAACCTCAAAATGCCTATAAATACACCCCTCACCACACCCACAATTCAGTTTTACAAACTTTACCTCCTATGGAGGTGGTGAAGTAAGTTTGTGCTAATATTTCTACGTTGACATGCGCTTCTCAGCATTTTGAAGCCCGATTCCTCTCAGAGTACAGCAAATGTTTGAGGGACGTGAAGAGTATCACCTATTGAATGCAATGATTTTCCTAACGGGTCTATTTCATAGGTTCTCTGTTATCGGTCGTAGAGATTCATCTCCTACCTCCCTTTTCAGATCGACGATATACTCTCATATACCATTACCTCTACTGATAACTGTTTCAGTACTGGTTTGGCTATATGTGGATGGGTGTCTTTTGGTAAGTATGTTTTTTATTACTTAAGACACCTCAGCTATGGTTTGGCACTTTATGCATTTATATAAAGTTCTAAATATATGTATTGTACTTATATTTGCCATGAGTCAGGTTCAAGTATTTCCTTTTGCAGACTGTCAGTTTCATATTTGGGGAAGATTAACATATTAAGAAATATTTTTTCTTACCTGGGGTTTAGTCTTTTTTTGAAATTGACTACATTTTTCTTGCAAATTGCTGGCAGGATTAGGCCGCGGGTGCGCCAAATGCTAGACTTTATTGCGTCATTCTTGGTGCGAGAATTTTTTCGTCATTTCCGGCGTCTTAGTTGACGCCGAGTTCCTTACACAGGGTTGCGTCGTTAGTGACACGAGTGTGTCATTCCGGATGTTGTTGGCGGCAAATTTTTTTTAGTTATGTTGTGCGTCATACTTGTCGCCAGATTTTTTTCATTATTTTAATACCCCATTACTATTTGCCTCTTGCCTTTTTCTATGTCAGAGGGCTATGCTATTGCATTTTTTCCCATTCCTGAAACTGTCATATAAGGAAATTGACAATTTTGCTTTATGTTGTTTTTTATTTTACATTTTGCAAGATGTCTCAATCTGATCCTGCCTCAGAAGTATCTGTTGGAACTTTGCTGCCTGATGTCGGTTCTACTAAAGCTAAGTGCATTATATTTCCGAATGTCATTGGTATTGGTTATCATGATAAACTTTAACATGCAGATATTGTGTCCATCAGTAAATAGTACATTGCCTGTTGTTGTTCCTTCAAATTTTAATGTACATGTTATACCTATGAAATTTAAAGAATTGTTACTGGTTCTGTTCAGAAGGCTTTGTCTGCTATTCTGCCTTCTAATTATTATAAGGTCTTTTAAAACTTCTCATAAGGTTGATGAAATTTTAAATGACCAACAACATAATGAATTATCCTCCTCTGATGAGGATCTATCTGATTCAGAAGATCCTTCCTCAGATATTGATACTAACAAACCTACTTATTTATTTTAAATGAAGTATTTTTCGTTCTTTATTAGAAGTGTTAATTTTATTTGTATATTGTGGAAACTAGTTCTCTTGATATTAGAACTAGTAAACTCTGTTTTTAAACCTCCTGTGGTTACTCCAGAGGTTTTTTTTTTTCCTATTTCTGATGCTATTTCTGATATGATTTATAAGGAATGGAATAAGCCGGGTACTTCTTTTTTTCCTCCTTCAAGGTTTTAAAAATTGTATCCTTTACCAGCAATTTATATAGAGTTTGTGAAAAGATCCTCAAGTTGATGGGGCTATTTCTACTCTTGCTGAATGTAACTCTATTCCTATGGAAGTTGGTACTTAAGTTCCTTTAGAAAGGAAACTTGAATCTTTTCTAAGGAAAGCTTATTTATATTCAGGTCGTCTCAGGCCTGCAATTTCTTTGGCTGATGTTGCAGTTGCATCAACATTTTTGTTGGAGAATTAGCGCAACAAGAATTGAATTCTGATTTATCTAGCATTGTTCGCTTACTGCAACATACTAATCAGTTCTGATGCCATTTTTTTGATATCATCAAGATTGATGTTAGATCTATGTCTTTAGCTATTTTTAGCTAGAAGAGTTTTGTGGCTTTATTCTTGGAATGCTGATATGACTTTTTAAGTCTAGATTGCAATCTCTTTCTTTCCAAGGTAATAAGAGACCTAAAGAGTAAATATAAAGGTCCTAATTGTTTTCGTTCTTTTTGTCAATTAAGGAACCAAAACCTATTCCTTCCCTATGGAATCTGTTTCCAATTGGAAACCTTCGTTAAATGGAATAATTCCAAGCCATTTAAGAAACCAAAAGCCAGCCCCTAAGTCCGCATGAAGGTGCGACTCTCATTCCAGCTCAGCTGGTAGAAGGCAGATTAAGGTTTTTTTTCAAGGATGTCTGGATAAATTCTGTCCAAAATCTATGGTTTCAGAGTATTGTCTCTCAAGGGTATCGAATATGATTCTGAGTAAGTTCTCCTGTGAGAAGATTTTTTTTCTCTCACGTATCCCAGCAAATCCAGTTAAGCTCAGGCTTTCCTGAAGTGTGTTTCAGTCCTAGAGTTTCAGGGGTAGTCATGTCAGTTCCTTTTCAGGAATAGAGTCTGGAGTTTTATTCAAATCTATTCATTTGTCCCAAAGAAGGAAATTTCATTCAGACCAATTTTTGGGATCTGAAAATTTTGAATCGTTATATAAGAGTACCATCTTTCAAATGGTGACTTTCAGGACTATTCTGCCTTTTGTTCAGCAAGAACATTTTATGTCCTCAATGGACTTGCAGGATGTATACCTTCATATTCAGATTCATTCAGATAATTTTCAGTTCCTGAGATTCTTTTTTCTAGACAAGCATTACTAATTCATTGCTCTTCCATTTGGATTAGCAACCGCTCAAATAATCTTTTTAAAGGTTCTAGGTGCCCTGCTTTATGGAAACCAGAGAGCAGGGTATTGCGGTGTTTCCTTATTTGAATGATATCTTGGTACTAGCTCAGTCTTTACATTCTGCAGAATCTCACATAAATCAACTAGTGTTGTTTCTTCGGAAACATGGTTTTACCAAAAGTTTCTTGATTCCTCAGACAAGGGTCATCTTTTTTAAGTTTCCAGATAGATTCAGTGTCCATGACTCTGTCTCTAACATACAAGAGATGTTTGAAATTAGTTGCAGCCTGTCGGCACCTTCAGTCTCAGTCATTCCTTTCAGTGGTTATGTGCATTAAATTTTAAGTCTCATGACTGCAGCATTGGACGCAATTCTCTTTGCTCGTTTTCACATGAGACCTCTCCAGTTTTGTTTGCTGAATCCATGATGCAGGGATTATACAAAGATATCACAATTAATATCCTTAAATCCCAATGTTTGACTCTCTCTGACGTGGTGGTTAAATCACCAGCTTTTGGTTCAAGGGACTTCTTTTGTTCGGCTAACCTGGACTATGTTCACCTCAGATGCAAGTCTTTCAGGTTGGGGAGCTGTTTGGGGATCTCTGAAAGCACAAGGGGTTTGGAAATCTCAAGAGGCGAGATTACCATTCAATTTTTTAGAACTCTGTGCAATTCTCAGAGCTCTTCAGTTTTGGCCTCTGTTGAAGAGAGAACCGTTCATTTGTTTTCAGACAGACAATTTTACAAACAGTGGCATTTGTCAATCACCAGCGTAGGACTTACAGTCCACAAGCTATGAAGAAGTATCTCGGATACTTGTTTGGGCTGAATCCAGCTCCTGTCTAATTTCTGCGGTGCATTTCCCAGGTATAGACATTGGGAGGCGGTTTATTTCAACCGTCATACCTTACATCCATCCAGATGTGTTTTCTCATCTAAACATGAGACTTCCCAGATGCCTGTCCAGGTCCAGGGATTTTCAGGTGGAAGCAGTGGGTGCACTGACACTTCTTTGGTGTTTTCAACCTGCTTATATTTTCCCGCCTCTAGTTCTTCTTCCAAGAGTGATCTCCAAAATCATCGTGGAACAATTGTTTGTATTGCTGGTGGCTCCAGCATGGCCTCACAGGTTTTGGTATGCAGGTCTTGTTCGAATGTCCAGTTGCCAACTTTGGCCACTTCCGTTAAGGCCAGACCTACCGTTTCAAGGTCCGTTTTTCCATCAGGTTCTCAAATCATTAAATTTGAAGGTATGGAAATTGATCGCTTAGTGTTAAGTCATAGAGGTTTCTCTGACTCAGTAATTAATACTATGTTACAAGCTCGTAAATCTGTCTCTAGAAAGATTTATTATCGAGTTTGGAAGACTTACATTTCTTGGCATTCTTTTAGAATTGTAAGAATTTTACAGTTTCTTCAGGATGGTTTGGATAAGAGTTTGTCTACAAGTTCCTTGAAGGGACAAATATTTGTTCTTTCTGTTTTATTTCACAGAAAGATGGCTAAACTTCCTGATATTCACGGTTTTGTACAGGCTTTAGTTCATATTAAGCCTGTCATTTAATCAATCTCTCCTCCATGGAGTCTTAGTTTGGTTTTTGAGGCCTTTACAGGTTCCTCCATTTTGAGCCTATGCAGTCTTTGGACATTTAACTACTTACTTGGAAAGTGTTGTTCCTTTTGGCCATCTCTTCTGCTAGAAGAGTTTCTGAGCTATCTGCTCTTTCTTGTGAATCTCCTTTTCTGATTTTTCAGTAGGATAAGGCGGTTTTGTGGACTTCATTTACATTTTTTCCTGAAGTTGTGAATTTTAACAACATTAGTAGAGAAATTGTTGTCCCTTCCTTGTGTCCTAATCCTAAGAATTCTTTGGAAAGATCCTTACATTCTTTGGATGTGGTGAGAGCTTTGAAATATTATTTTGAAGCTACTAAAGATTTCAGGATGACTTCTAGTCTATTTGTTATCTTTTCTGGTCCTAGGAAGGTCAGAAGGCTTCTGCTATTTCCTTGGCTTCTTGGTTAAAACTTTTGATTCTTCAAGCTTATTGGAGTCGGGTCAGGCCCCGCCTCAGAGAATTACAGCTCATTCTACTAGATCAGTCTCCACTTCGTGGGCTTTTAAGAATGAAGCTTCAGTTGATCAAATTTACAAGCGGCAACTTGGTCTTCTTTACATTCATTTACTAAATTCTACCGTTTTGTTGTATTTGCTTCTTCAGAAGCAGTTTTTGGTAGAATAGTTCTTCAGGCAGCTGTTTCAGTTTGATTCATCTGCTGATGTTTTAAGTTTTTCTTGTCATTTGAAGAATAAACTTATATTTTGGGTAGTGGATTATTTTTTCAGCGGAAAATGGCTGTTGTTTATTTTTATCCCTCCCTCTCTAGTGACTCTTGCGTGGAGTTCCACATCTTGGGTATTGATATCCCATACGTCACTAGCTTATGGACTCTTGCCAATTACATGAAAGGAAACATAATTTATGTAAGAATTTACAAGATAAATTCTTTTCTTTCATATTGGCAAGAGTCCATGAGGCCCACCGTTTTTATGGTGGTTATGATTTTTTTGTATAAAGCACAATTATTTCCAAATTCCTTTGTTGATGCTTTTTACTCTTTTATTTATCACCCCACTATTTGGCTATTCGTTAAACTGAATTGTGGGTGTGGTGAGGGGTGTATTTATGGGCATTTTGAGGTTTGGGAAACTTTGCCCCTCCTGGTAGGATTGTATATCCCATACGTCACTAGCTCATGGACTATCGCAAATATGAAAGAAATGAATTTATCTTGTAAATTCTTACATAAATTATGTTTTTCAACAAAGCACATCAAGAGAACTAAACAAATTAGATAATAGAAGTAAATTGGAAAGTTGTTTAAAATTGTATTCACTATCTGAATCATGAAAAAAATTATTTGGGTGTCATGTTCCTAACAAACTATGTTAGTTATGCACGTCGCAGCCTGCAGGTGCATAGGACGATGCATCTTGGATCGCCATTAAACTATGTTTTCGGTGACCCCCCATATTAAAGGCCGGGGATTCGTTGGTGGCATAATGGGTGGAACTCCCAGGCTTCATGGGAATGCCTGTGACATCGCCATGTTTGCATGTGGGGATGTCACAAAGGGACTGAGCCAGGAAGCTCAGGGTAGCTGCCAGGGAGCTGGATATTGGGAGTTTTTCAAACCTCTCAATCTCAGCTCCCATAGAAGCTACAAAGACCCCTAATTTGAAAGAGAACAGTCTGCTCAACCGTTAAATAAAGCTGATCATTTTAAAATAAAGAAAAAACAAAACACACAGGGATTATAGTTTATATGCCCAATGGAAAAAAAACTAGTATGTTTAGAGACCGCTAAAAAAGTTTTTTTCTATTAGACAAGTCCTCTTACAAAAAATATATGAATTTTGTCTTTATAGTCAGGTGATCACTATAGTAACAGTGAACAACTTGCAAAGAAAATGTGCTTTTATTTATGTACTTCACAATGGGACCCTCTAATCTCTATTATAACCCCTCAAAAGCCTGTAAGGGCCCTTATTACACATGTGGCTTCCCTTTATTTAGTAAGGTAATCACAGTAACAGCAGTGGTCATTGGGCTATTTTCAATTTTATTTACTAAAATCTATGCAAAAATTATACGTGTGTGTATATATATGTATATTTATGCGTATATATATATGTATGTGTGTGTGTGTGTGTATGTATGTGTGTATATATATATATATATATATATATATATATATATATATATTATTTTTATTTTTTTTTTTTTATTTTTTTTTTTTTTTTTTTTTTTTTTTAAATGTTTACAGTTTTTGTCACAACTATCTCTCATGCATTGAAATATAAATATTATAAGGGCATATTGTGAGTCTGCTGGGCCTGCTGAAAAATAACAATATATCATTGAAAATTTGATCATTTAAATGTAGGTAGCCAATAAAGCTCAAAATTGGCTCAGCACTTGGGTGTAAAAATGGCTTAGGAGCGAAACAATTAAAGTTGATAATAGATTATTTCTTTTTGGGTTCAAAACAGATAATTTTATTTGTATTATTAAATTTAGACATTTACTTTACCACTTTGTAGCATCTTAAAATAATTTTATTCCCTCAGGGTAGAGTTTGGTATAAGAAGTACAGAATATTGCTCAGCACTCCTCATACATTTTTTTTATTTGACTTTTTTGAGTAATTGTAAAGAGAATTCATACTCAAAAGTACAGTTATATATTTTTTTTTTGTAGAATGCTCTAAGGTGGCATACTGTATTTTATGTTAAAGAGAAGAATGGACCTTTAAAGATTTACTAAGTAGCTTATCTGTTTTTTAGATGTATGAGGTGTCTGTCGGTGGGAATTAGAGAGTATCATCATCTGATTTGTAAGGGTATATGATCTGAGCTTCCTTATGGAAATTATATTTTTGACTTTCAACAATATAAATGCTGCTTTCTAATATATGTTCACACATTGCTTTTTTAATATTTTTTGGAGAAATTGTCATAGGTGTTTTTTTTTTTGTTTTTTTTTATGTGTCTGCGAGATCAAAGAAACGACCATGGTTGTGATAGTGCTATCATGGTGGTTCATTGGATTAATGGTCCATAAGTCTATTACCCAAATAAAAATAATAAAAAACAAATAAATAGGTGAGCTAATTTCTGCTATCACCTTTTCACATTAGATGAACAATTGGATGACCGTATTAAAGTCAGGGTCACTAAGATACAACGAGGCAGCTCTGAGCAGGATGGGAGGAAGGTGAGCGAGATGAGCAGCGACAATCCACAGCTGAAGCAAATTCAGAATGTTGTTAAAGACTTGCTTGAAAAAGAAGGACTAAAAGCAGAAGGTATGCCCAGTGTACAGATGTCTACGGTTACTTTCCCTTTGTAGCAAAATAAGATTCCTCCTTATAAAACAACCATATTAAGTTGATTATGTCTAGAGCTGCTCTTCTTCTGAGGTTTCTGAATTCAGTGTAGCTTTTGCAATCATTTTGGAAATCCAGGTAATATTTTTTTTTTTTTTGGTCTTTGTTTTGGTGCTACCTCTAAATCATTCCCGCTTTACTGTTTTGTGTAGCAAATGATTGGCTTAATTCTGGTCTTCTATGGAAGCTTTATAACCAACTTCTATCAGGGTTTATTTTCTAGTGATCTCTGTGCATTTTCACGAATGGTGTGGCGATTTTTCTTTATAAATAAACTTTCTGCTCAGTTGTCTTGGGCTTTTAAAGGGCCATAATAATAAAAAATACATGTTCTAATTTGTTAAAGCTTCGGTCGGTGCTCTGCATGCTTTATCTAGGTTTTCTTCGCCCCTTTACAGGGCTAAACACACAGATTCGGGGCATCATTAGAGCTAAAATTGCATGCCAATTTTTTCCATTATTATGGCCTTTTAATTTTGCATGCTGTGTGATTGACCTAAAGTTTAACCCCTTAAAGAGACGGTATACACTCATTTTCATATAACTGCATGTAATAGACACTACTATAAAGAATAAGATGCACAGATACTGATATAAAAATCCAGTATAAAACTGTTTAAAAACTTACTTAGAAGCTCTCAGTTTAGCTGTGTTGAAAAGGTAGCCGGAAAGCCCACTGCAAGTGGGAAATAAGACACTCCCCTCCCTCCCCCTTCTTTTGCATATGAAAAGACCCTTTACACAAACAGGAGCAAGCTGGAATAGGTAGCTGACGGTATTCTCATAAAACTTTGGGGCTTGGTTAGGAGTCTGAAAATCAGAGCAATGTTATTTAAATTGTTTTTTAAAAATTGGCAAAACTATATATTTTAAAAAAACAAAAAAAAAAAAAAAAACTTTATGGGCTATATAGATCTACAAAATATGTATGTAAAGAAAAAATGAGTGTATAATGTCCCTTTAAGGACAAAGGTGTTTCCATGCTTAAATAACAAATGAGGCATTTTGCTCTGTTTGGTTTCATAATTATTCCCTGTTTTGTTAAAGGCACACATAGATTCATTTTTTTTTTAACAAAAATACAAACAGGCTTTTCTTCTGATACCTTATATGGGTGCATTTATAACCATTTCTACAAAAATAGTGTAGCTAATAGTGTGTCACAGTGATTAGATACACATTAACATTCAAACTTTGTCTGTTACTGCACTGTTACTGAATAGCCTCACATGCAGGCACCCAGCAAGAGCACAAGAATGCTGATCGCAGTTTGTATGTCATGTAACATAGGAACCACACTGACAGGCATGCGTTGACTGTGACACCCTGTGCCTGGAGTGACCACCATAGTGCTATTTATGCACTGCCTAACTCCTCCCTTACCCCAACCCTTGAAGCAGGAGCTATAACCAGAATGGCGCCTGTCATTAATTAAGTGTTTGATGGTTGCACCTTTTTTCTCTTGTTAAGTGTATCCAGTCCACGGATCATCCATTACTTGTGGGATATTCTCCTTCCCAACAGGAAGTTGCAAGAGGATCACCCACAGCAGAGCTGCTATATAGCTCCTCCCCTCACTGCCATATCCAGTCATTCTCTTGCAACTCTCAACAAAGATGGAGGTAGTAAGAGGAGAGTTGTGTATTATAGTTAGTTTTTTAACTTCAATCAAAAGTTTGTTATTTTTAAATGGTACCGGAGTGTACTATTTCTCCAACATTGGTGTGTCCGGTCCACGGCGTCATCCTTACTTGTGGGATATTCTCTTCCCCAACAGGAAATGGCAAAGAGTCCCAGCAAAGCTGGTCACATGATCCCTCCTAGGCTCCGCCCACCCCAGTCATTCTCTTTGCCGTTGCACAGGCAACATCTCCACGGAGATGGTTAAGAGTTTTTTGGTGTTTAAATGTAGTTTTATTCTTCTATCAAGTGTTTGTTATTTTAAAATAGTGCTGGTATGTACTATTTACTCTGAAACAGAAAAGGATGAAGATTTCTGTTTGTAAGAGGAAGATGATTTTAGCAGACAGTAACTGAAATCAATTGCTGTTTCCACACAGGACTGTTGAGATGAAGTAACTTCAGTTGGGGGAAACAGTTAGCAGTCTTTTCTGCTTAAGGTATGACTAGCCATATTTCTAACAAGACCATGTAATGCTGGAAGGCTGTCATTTCCCCTCATGGGGACCAGTAAGCCATTTTCTTAGTTAAACATAAAAGAATAAAGGGCTTCAAAAAGGGCTTAAAAACTGGTAGACATTTTTCTGGGCTAAAACAGTTGCTTTACTAGGCATATTATGCAGATTCTAACTAATTATTGGTATTATAATCTTGGGGAACGTTTAGAAAAACGGCAGGCACACCTTTTTCAGATGGGGGCCTTTCTAGTTATAGACAGAGCCTCATTCTGGGACTGTATAGGGGTTAAATGTAAAAACGGCTCCGGTTCCGTTAATTTAAGGGTTAAAGCTCTGAAATTTGGGTGAAATTTTGGTGAATTTTGAACAATTCCTTCATACTTTTTCACATATTCAGTAATAAAGTGTTTTCAGTTTGAAATTTAAAGTGACAGTAACGGTTTTATTTTAAAACATTTTTTGTGCTTTGTTGACAAGTTTAAGCCTGTTTAACATGTCTGTACCATCAGATAAGCTATGTTCTATATGTATGAAAGCCAATGTGTCTCCCCATTTAAATTTATGTGATAATTGTGCCATAGTGTCCAAACAAAGTAAGGACAGTAATGCAACAGATAATTATATTTCCCAAGATGATTCCTCAAATGAGGGGAGTAAACATGATACTACATCATCCCCTACTGTGTCTACACCAGTTATGCCCACACAGGAGGCCCCTAGTACATCTAGTGCGCCAATACTTATTACCATGCAACAATTAACGGCTGTAATGGATAACTCCATAGCAAATCTTTTATCCAAAATGCCTACTTATCAGAGAAAGCGCGATTGCTCTGTTTTAAACACTGAAGAGCAAGAGGACGCTGATGATAATTGTTCTGTCATACCCTCACACCAATCTCAAGGGGCCATGAGGGAGGTTTTGTCTGATGGAGAAATTTCAGATTCAGGAAAAATTTCTCATCAAGCTGAACCTGATGTTGTGACATTTAAATTTAAATTAGAACATCTCTGCGCACTGCTTAAGGAGGTGTTATCTACTCTGGATGATTGTGACAATTTGGTCATTCCAGAGAAATTATGTAAGATGGACAAGTTCCTAGAGGTTCCGGTGCCCCCCGGCGCTTTTCCTATACCCAAGCGGGTGGCGGACATAGTAAATAAAGAGTGGGAAAGGCCCGGCATACCTTTTGTTCCCCCCCCTATATTTAAGAAATTATTTCCTATAGTCGACCCCAGAAAGGACTTATGGCAGACAGTCCCCAAGGTCGAGGGGGCGGGTTCTACTCTAAACAAACGCACTACTATTCCTATCGAAGATAGTTGTGCTTTCAAAGATCCTATGGATAAGAAATTAGAGGGTTTGCTTAAAAAGATTTTTTTACAGCAAGGTTACCTTCTACAACCAATTTCATGCATTGTTCCTGTCACAACGGCAGCGTGTTTCTGGTTCGAGGAACTAGAAAAATCGCTCAGTAAAGAATCTTCGTATGAGGAGGTTATGGACAGAGTTCAAGCACTTAAATTGGCTAACTCTTTTGTTTTAGATGCCGCTTTGCAATTAGCTAGATTAGCGGCGAAAAATTCAGGGTTTGCTGTCGTGGCGTGCAGAGTGCTTTGGCTAAAGTCTTGGTCAGCGGATGTGTCTTCCAAGACAAAATTGCTTAACATTCCTTTCAAAGGTAAAACATTATTTGGACCTGATTTGAAAGAGATTATTTCAGACATCACTGGGGGAAAGGGCCACGCCCTCCCACAGGATAGGTCTTTTAAGGCTAATAATAAGCCTAATTTTCGTCCCTTTCGCAGAAACGGACCAGTCTCTAATTCTGTATCCTCTAAGCAAGAGGGTAATACTTCACAACCCAAACCAGCCTGGAAACCAATGCAAGGCTGGAACAAGGGTAAGCAGGCCAAGAAGCCTACCTCTGCTACCAAAACAGCATGAAGGGATAGCCCCCGATCCAGGACCGGATCTAGTGGGGGGCAGATTTTCTCTCTTTGCTCAGGCTTGGGCAAGAGATGTTCAGGATCCTTGGGCGCTAGAAATAGTTTCTCAAGGTTATCTCCTGGAATTCAAGGAACTACCCCCAAGGGGAAGGTTCCACAGGTCTCAATTATCTTCAAACCAAATAAAGAGACAGGCATTCTTACATTGTGTAGAAGACCTGTTAAAGATGGGAGTGATACATCCAGTTCCAATAAGAGAACAAGGAATGGGATTTTATTCCAATCTGTTCATAGTTCCCAAAAAAGAGGGAACATTCAGACCAATTTTGGATCTAAAGATCCTAAACAAATTTCTCAGGGTTCCATCGTTCAAAATGGAAACTATTCGAACGATCCTACCTACTATCCAGGAAAATCAATTTATGACTACCGTAGATTTAAAGGATGCGTACCTACATATTCCTATCCACAAGGAACATCATCAGTTCCTAAGGTTCGCTTTTCTGGACAAGCATTACCAGTTTGTGGCACTTCCATTTGGATTAGCCACTGCTCCAAGGATTTTCACAAAGGTACTAGGGTCCCTTCTAGCGGTTCTAAGACCAAGGGGCATTGCAGTAGTACCTTACTTGGACGACATCCTGATTCAAGCGTCGTCCCTGTCAAAAGCAAAGGCTCATACGGACATCGTCCTAGCCTTTCTCAGATCTCACGGATGGAAGGTGAACAAAGAAAAAAGTTCTCTGTCCCCGTCAACAAGAGTTCCCTTCTTGGGAACAATAATAGATTCCTTAGAAATGAGGATTTTTCTGACAGAGGTCAGAAAATCAAAACTTCTAAGCTCTTGTCAAGTACTTCATTCTGTTCCTCGTCCTTCCATAGCGCAGTGCATGGAAGTAATAGGATTGATGGTTGCAACAATGGACATAATTCCTTTTGCACAAATTCATCTAAGACCATTACAACTGTGCATGCTCAGACAGTGGAATGGGGATTATACAGACTTGTGTCCGACGATTCAAGTAGATCAAAAGACCAGAGATTCACTCCGTTGGTGGCTGACCCTGGACAATCTGTCACAGGGAATGAGCTTCCGCAGACCAGAGTGGGTCATTGTCACGACCGACGCCAGCCTAGTGGGCTGGGGAGCGGTCTGGGAATCCCTGAAAGCTCAGGGTCTATGGTCTCGGGAAGAGTCTCTTCTCCCGATAAACATTCTGGAACTGAGAGCGATATTCAATGCTCTCAGAGCTTGGCCTCCACTAGCAAAGGCCAAATTCATAAGGTTTCAGTCAGACAACATGACGACCGTTGCATATATCAATCATCAGGGGGGAACAAGGACTTCCCTGGCGATGAAAGAAGTGACCAAGATAATTCAATGGGCGGAGGATCACTCCTGCCACTTGTCTGCGATCCACATCCCAGGAGTGGAAAATTGGGAAGCGGATTTTCTGAGTCGTCAGACATTCCATCCGGGGGAGTGGGAACTCCATCCGGAAATCTTTGCCCAAATAACTCAATTATGGGGCATTCCAGACATCGATCTGATGGCGTCTCGTCAGAACTTCAAGGTTCCTTGCTACGGGTCCAGATCCAGGGATCCCAAGGCGACCCTAGTAGATGCACTAGTAGCACCTTGGACCTTCAACCTAGCTTATGTATTCCCACCGTTTCCTCTCATCCCCAGGCTGGTAGCCAGGATCAATCAGGAGAGGGCCTCGGTGATCTTGATAGCTCCTGCGTGGCCACGCAGGACTTGGTATGCAGACCTGGTCAATATGTCATCGGCTCCACCATGGAAGCTACCTTTGAGACAGGACCTTCTTGTTCAGGGTCCATTCGAACATCCGAATCTGGTTTCCCTCCAACTGACTGCTTGGAGATTGAACGCTTGATTTTATCAAAGCGTGGGTTTTCAGATTCTGTAATAGATACTCTGATTCAGGCTAGAAAGCCTGTAACTAGAAAAATTTACCATAAAATATGGAAAAAATATATCTGTTGGTGTGAATCTAAAGGATTCCCATGGAACAAGATAAAAATTCCTAAGATTCTATCCTTTCTACAAGAAGGTTTGGAGAAAGGATTATCTGCAAGTTCTCTGAAGGGACAGATCTCTGCTTTATCTGTTTTACTTCACAAAAGACTGGCAGCTGTGCCAGATGTTCAAGCATTTGTTCAGGCTCTGGTTAGGATCAAGCCTGTTTACAGACCTTTGACTCCTCCCTGGAGTCTAAATCTAGTTCTTTCAGTTCTTCAAGGGGTTCCGTTTGAACCCTTACATTCCGTAGATATTAAGTTATTATCTTGGAAAGTTTTGTTTTTGGTTGCAATTTCTTCTGCTAGAAGAGTTTCAGAGTTATCTGCTCTGCAGTGTTCTCCGCCCTATCTGGTGTTTCATGCAGATAAGGTGGTTTTGCGTACTAAGCCTGGTTTTCTTCCGAAAGTTGTTTCCAACAAAAATATTAACCAGGAGATAGTTGTACCTTCTTTGTGTCCGAATCCAGTTTCAAAGAAGGAACGTTTGTTACACAATTTGGACGTAGTCCGTGCTCTAAAATTCTATTTAGAGGCTACTAAAGATTTCAGACAAACATCTTCATTGTTTGTTGTTTATTCTGGTAAAAGGAGAGGTCAAAAAGCGACTTCTACCTCTCTTTCCTTTTGGCTTAAAAGCATTATCCGATTGGCTTATGAGACTGCCGGACGGCAGCCTCCTGAAAGAATCACAGCTCACTCCACTAGGGCTGTGGCTTCCACATGGGCCTTCAAGAACGAGGCTTCTGTTGACCAGATATGTAAGGCAGCGACTTGGTCTTCACTGCACACTTTTGCCAAATTTTACAAATTTGATACTTTTGCTTCTTCGGAGGCTATTTTTGGGAGAAAGGTTTTGCAAGCCGTGGTGCCTTCCATTTAGGTGACCTGATTTGCTCCCTCCCTTCATCTGTGTCCTAAAGCTTTGGTATTGGTTCCCACAAGTAAGGATGACGCCGTGGACCGGACACACCAATGTTGGAGAAAACAGAATTTATGCTTACCTGATAAATTACTTTCTCCAGCGGTGTGTCCGGTCCATGGCCCGCCCTGGTTTTTTAATCAGGTCTGATGAATTATTTTCTCTTACTACAGTCACCACGGTATCATATGGTTTCTCCTATATATATTTTCTCCTGTCCGTCGGTCGAATGACTGGGGTGGGCGGAGCCTAGGAGGGATCATGTGACCAGCTTTGCTGGGACTCTTTGCCATTTCCTGTTGGGGAAGAGAATATCCCACAAGTAAGGATGACGCCGTGGACCGGACACACCGTTGGAGAAAGTAATTTATCAGGTAAGCATAAATTCTGTTTTTATCTCAGGCAGCATTAGAAGAAGAATCTGCCTGTGGTTTCTATGATCTTAGCAGAAGTAACTAAGATCCACTGCCGTTCTCACATATTCTGAGGAGTGAGGTAACTTCAGAGGGGGAATGGCGTGCAGGTTATCCTGCAATAAGGTATGTGCAGTTAACATATTTCTAGGGATGGAATTTGCTAGAAAAATGCTGCTGATACCGGATTAATGTAAGTTAAGCCTAAATACAGTGATTTAATAGCGACTGGTATCAGGCTTATTACCAGAGATACATACTCTTATAAAAGTGCAATATAAAACGTTTGCTGGCATGTTTAATCGTTTTTATATATGCTTGGTGATAAAACTTATTGGGGCCTAGTTTTTTTCCACATGGCTGGCTTGATTTTTGCCTAGAAACAGTTTCCTGAGGCTTTCCACTGTTGTAATATGAGTGGGAGGGGCCTATTTTAGCGCTTTTCTGCACAGCTAAAATTACAGACAGAGACACTCAGCTTCCCTCTGCATGATACAGGACATCTCTGAAGGGCTCAAAAGGCTTCAAAAGTTGTGTTTGAGGAGGGTAACAACTGTGGCAGTTGTTGTGACTAGTTTTAAAAACTTTTTTTCATTTATTATTCTGTTTTTGGTATTAAGGGGTTAATCATCCATTTGCAAGTGGGTGCAATGCTCTGCTAACTTGTTACATACACTGTAAAAATTTCGTTAGTGTAACTGCCTTTTTTCACTGTTATTTCAAATTTTGACAAAATGTGTTTTTCTTAAAGGCACAGTAACGTTTTTTATATTGCTTGTTAACTTGTTTTAAAGTGTTTTCCAAGCTTGCTAGTCTCATTGCTAGTCTGTACAAACATGTCTGACACAGAGGAAACTACTTGTTCATTATGTTTAAAAGCCATGGTGGAGCCCCATAGGAGAATGTGTACTAAATGTATTGATTTCACCTTAAACAGTAAAGATCAGTCTTTATCTATAAAAGAATTGTCACCAGAGGGTTCTGTCGAGGGGGAAGTTATGCCGACTAACTCTCCCCACGTGTCGGACCCTTTGCCTCCCGCTCAAGGGACGCACGCTAATATGGCGCCAAGTACATCAGGGACGCCCATAGCGATTACTTTGCAGGACATGGCTGCGATCATGGATAATACCCTGTCAGCGGTATTAGCCAGATTGCCTGAATTAAGAGGCAAGCGCGATAGCTCTGGGGTTAGACGAGATACAGAGCGCGTAGATGCTGTAAGAGCCATGTCTGATACTGCGTCACAATATGCAGAACCTGAGGACGGAGAGCTTCAGTCTGTGGGTGACATCTCTGACTCGGGGAAACCTGATTCTGAGATTTCTAATTTTAAATTTAAGCTTGAGAACCTCCGTGTATTGCTTGGGGAGGTGTTAGCTGCTCTGAATGACTGTGACACAATTGCAGTGCCAGAGAAATTGTGTAGACTGGATAAATACTATGCAGTGCCGGTGTGTACTGATGTTTTTCCAATACCTAAAAGGTTTACAGAAATTATTAGTAAGGAGTGGGATAGACCCGGTGTGCCGTTTTCCCCCCCTCCTATATTTAGAAAAATGTTTCCCATAGACGCCACTACACGGGACTTATGGCAGACGGTCCCTAAGGTGGAGGGAGCAGTTAATATTTTAGCAAAGCGTACCACTATCCCGGTTGAGGACAGTTGTGCTTTTTCAGATCCAATGGATAAAAAATTAGAGGGTTACCTAAAGAAAATGTTTATTCAACAAGGTTTTATTTTACAGCCCCTTGCATGCATTGCGCCATTCACTTCTGCGGCGGCATTCTGGTTTGAGGCCCTGGAAGAGGCCATCCATACAGCTCCATTGACTGAAATCATTGACAAGCTTAGAACACTTAAGCTAGCTAACTCATTTGTTTCTGATGCCATTGTTCATTTGACTAAACTAACGGCTAAGAATTCCGGATTCGCCATCCAGGCGCGCAGGGCGCTATGGCTTAAATCCTGGTCAGCTGACGTGACTTCAAAGTCTAAATTACTCAACATTCCTTTCAAGGGGCAGACCTTATTCGGGCCTGGTTTGAAAGAAATTATTGCTGACATTACTGGAGGTAAGGGTCATACCCTTCCTCAAAACAGGGCCAAATCAAGGGCCAAACAGTCTAATTTTCGTGCCTTTCGAAATTTCAAGGCAGGTTCAGCATCAACTTCCTCCGCTTCAAAACAAGAGGGAACTTTTGCTCAATCCAAGCAGGCCTGGAAATCTAACCAGGCCTGGAACAAGGGCAAGCAGGCCAGAAAGCCTGCTGCTGCCTCCAAGACAGCATGAAGGAACGGCCCCCTATCCGGCAACGGATCTAGTAGGGGGCAGACTTTCTCTCTTCGCCCAGGCGTGGGCAAGAGATATTCAGGGTCCCTGGGCGTTGGAGATCATATCTCAGGGATATCTTCTGGACTTCAAAGCTTCTCCTCCACAGGGGAGATTTCACCTTTCAAGATTATCTGCAAACCAGATAAAGAAAGAGGCATTCCTACGCTGCGTGCAAGACCTCCTAGTAATGGGAGTGATCCATCCAGTTCCGCGGACGGAACAAGGACAGGGTTTTTATTCAAATCTGTTTGTGGTTCCCAAAAAAAGAGGGAACCTTCAGACCAATTTTGGATCTAAAGATCTTAAACAAATTCCTCAGAGTTCCATCATTCAAGATGGAAACCATTCGAACCATCTTACCCATGATCCAAGAGGGTCAGTACATGACCACAGTGGACTTAAAGGATGCCTACCATCACATTCCGATTCACAAGAATCATCATCGGTTCCTGAGATTTGCCTTTCTAGACAGGCATTACCAATTTGTAGCTCTTCCCTTCGGGTTGGCTACAGCCCCAAGAATTTTTACAAAGGTTCTGGGCTCTCTTCTGGCGGTTCTAAGACCGCGAGGCATAGCGGTGGCTCCTTATCTAGACGACATCCTGATACAGGCGTCAAGCTTTCAAATTGCCAAGTCTCATACAGAGATAGTTCTGGCATTTCTGAGGTCGCATGGGTGGAAAGTGAACGAAGAAAATAGTTCTCTATCTCCTCTCACAAGGGTTTCCTTCCTAGGGACTCTTATAGATTCTGTAGAAATGAAAATTTACCTGACGGAGTCCAGGTTATCAAAACTTCTAAATGCTTGCCGTGTTCTTCACTCCACTCCGAACCCTGCGGTGGCTCAGTGCATGGAGGTAATCAGCTTAATGGTAGCGGCAATGGACATAGTGCCATTTGCACGCCTGCATCTCAGACCGCTGCAATTATGCATGCTCAGTCAGTGGAGTGGGGATTACACAGATTTGTCCCCTCTACTAAATCTGGATCAGGAAACCAGAGATTCTCTTCTCTGGTGGTTATCTCGTTTCCACCTGTCCAAGGGTATGACCTTTCGCAGACCAGATTGGACGATTGTAACAACAGATGCCAGCCTTCTAGGTTGGGGTGCAGTCTGGAACTCCCTGAAGGCTCAATAAATATTCTGGAGCTAAGAGCAATATTCAATGCTCTTCTAGCTTGGCCTCAGTTAGCAACCCTGAGGTTCATCAGATTTCAGTCGGACAACATCACGACTGTGGCTTACATCAACCATCAAGGGGGAACCAGGAGTTCCCTAGCGATGTTAGAAGTCTCCAAGATAATTCGCTGGGCAGAGTCTCACTCTTGCCACCTATCAGCAATCCATATCCCAGGTGTAGAGAACTGGGAGTCAGACTTTTCATCCGGGGGAGTGGGAACTCCATCCGGAGGTGTTTGCTCAATTGGTTCATCGTTGGGGCAAACCAGAACTGGATCTCATGGCGTCTCGCCAGAACGCCAAGCTTCCTTGTTACGGATCCAGGTCCAGGGACCCAGAAGCGACGCTGATAGATGCTCTAGCAGCTCCTTGGTTCTTCAACCTGGCTTATGTGTTTCCACCGTTTCCTCTGCCCCCTCGACTAATTGCCAAAATCAGACAGGAGAGGGCATCGGTGATTCTGATAGCGCCTGTGTGGCCACGCAGGACCTGGTATGCAGACCTAGTGGACATGTCATCCTTTCCACCATGGACTCTGCCTCTGAGACAAGACCTTCTCATACAAGGTCCTTTCAATCATCCGAATCTAATTTCTCTGAGACTGACTGCATGGAGATTGAACGCTTGATTCTATCAAAGCGTGGCTTCTCCGAGTCAGTCATTGATACCTTAATACAGGCACGAAAGCCTGTCACCAGGAAAATCTATCACAAGATATGCAGTTAATATCTTCATTGGTGTGAATCCAAGAATTACTCATGGAGTAGGGTTAGGATTCCTAGGATATTGTCCTTCCTCCAAGAGGGTTTGGACAAAGGATTATCAGCTAGTTCTTTAAAGGGACAGATTTCTGCTCTGTCTATTCTTTTACACAAGCGTCTGGCAGAAGTCCCAGACGTTCAGGCATTTTGTCAGGCTTTATTTAGTATTAAGCCTGTGTTTAAACCTGTTGCTCCTCCATGGAGCTTAAACTTGGTTCTTAAAGTTCTTCAAGGGGTTCCGTTTGAACCCCTTCATTCTATTGATATCAAACTTCTATCATGGAAAGTTCTTTTTCTGATGGCTATTTCCTCGGCTCGAAGAGTCTCGGAGTTATCTGCCTTACATTGTGATTCTCCTTATCTGATCTTTCATTCAGATAAAGTAGTTCTGCGTACAAAACCTGGGTTTTTACCCAAGGTGGTTTCTAACAAGAATATCAATCAAGAGATTGTTGTTCCATCATTATGTCCTAATCCTTCTTCAAAGAAGGAACGTCTTTTGCATAATCTAGACGTAGTCCGTGCCTTGAAGTTTTACTTACAAGCTACTAAAGATTTTCGTCAAACATCTAACCTGTTTGTTGTTTACTCTGGACAGAGGAGAGGTCAAAAGGCCTCGGCAACCTCTCTTTCTTTTTGGCTTCGGAGTATAATCCGTTTAGCCTATGAGACTGCTGGACAGCAGCCCCCTGAAAGGATTACAGCTCATTCCACTAGAGCTGTGGCTTCCACCTGGGCCTTTAAAAATGAGGCTTCTGTTGAACAGATTTGCAAGGCTGCGACTTGGTCTTCGCTTCATACCTTTTCCAAATTTTACAAATTTGATACTTTTGCTTCTTCGGAGGCTGTTTTTGGGAGAAAGGTTCTACAGGCAGTGGTTCCTTCCGTTTAAGTTCCTGCCTTGTCCCTCCCATCATCCGTGTACTTTAGCTTTGGTATTGGTATCCCACAAGTAATGGATGATCCGTGGACTGGATACACTTAACAAGAGAAAACATAATTTATGCTTACCTGATAAATTTAATTTCTCTTGTAGTGTCTCCAGTCCACGGCCCGCCCTGTCCTTTTAAGGCAGGTCTAAATTTTAATTAAACTACAGTCACCACTTCACCCTATGGTTTCTCCTTTCTCGGCTTGTTTCGGTCGAATGACTGGATATGACAGTGAGGGGAGGAGGTATATAGCAGCTCTGCTGTGGGTGATCCTCTTGCAACTTCCTGTTGGGAAGGAGAATATCCCACAAGTAATGGATGATCCGTGGACTGGATACACTACAAGAGAAATAAATTTTATCAGGTAAGCATAAATTGTTTTTTTTTTTTTTTTTTTTGTAATATTGAGGTTAGATAAAGGCATCAACAATATGTCGTCAGATGTTTACAACGTTCTAATAAAAAAAAAACAAAAAAAAACATCAAGATTGCAAAAATAATATGCACCATTTAAATAGTTTCCCTATCAGAATGTAAACCTCCCAAAATATTAAAGGGGTCACCTATGGACCTCATATACACACATAAAATATATACAGAAATAATATTATGATAAAGAGGTATTATAAGATAAGGGAGACCACTTATGGATCTCATATAATAACCTCTTTTCTTCCCTATGACATGTAGAGTTCACGACGTCATTCCAATTACTAGTGGGATATTCAAATTCTGGCTAGCAGGAGGAGGCAAAGAGCACCCCAGCAAAGCTGTTGAGTGTAACTTCCCTTACCCATAATCCCAAGTCATTCTCTTTGCCTTTGTCAATCGAGGATGTGCGAAGTTGGTGTCTGAAGATTGATAATCCTTTAATGGGTACTTTTCCCTGCATGCAAGTATTGGTGTCTAGCTACGTCCTCGTCACTCTCTTTAGTAAGAGTAGTGGTGGATTTTAGCAGTTAGAAGGCAATGAGGTAGTCTTTGCTTTACATCTAACATATTGCTACCTCTTTTTAGAAAGCCAGGGTTGGTTACTCTGTTCTTTCTTTTACTACAGGTCCCTACCTAAGTAGCTGTTACCTGCACTGCAGCTGGATCCACAGGTAAGTGCATTTTCCTTCTAGGTACTGAAGTATAGCACTTTAGAGGTATATCCTCTAGTGGATCTATTTTGGGACATATATTATCTAATTTTTCTTTTAGATACATTCTTTTGGGCCGAGTTGCAGGCACATTGTATGCTTAACTCAGGCATGTGGAGAGACTAAGGGGTTAATAATAATAAGCAGTATGCTTAAATTTAACTTTATTTGGAAAAGTGTTTAAGAAGGGTTTGTCTCTATTGCGTTTATTGTTTACAACGTATGGCAGATTGATTTTGGAGTTCAGAGATTTATTGGGCTGTTGGGGCTAAGATTGTTTGACTATTGAGCCTCTTAAAACTCACGATTTTAAACTGACGATTGTGTTGCGCAGTTTCTTTTTCTTTCCTAAGATATGGTGAGTCCACAACGTCAATTACTAGTGGGAATATCACTCCTGGCCAGCAGGGGGAGGCAAAGAGAACCACAGCAAAGCTGTTAAGTGTCACTCCCCTACTCAAAAACCCCAGTCATTCTCTTTGCCTCTGTCAATGGAGGAGGTGAAGTTCTGGTGTCTGAAGAAAATTGGATTTCTTTTGCTACTAGCAAGTTTTCTGGGTCTAGCCGTGGTCCACGTTAATCCCTTCAGTAGGGTAGTGGTGGCTTTAAAGCAGTTAGTAACTCTTAAGATGGGCTTTGCTGCGTTTTCCTAACATTTTGCTTCCCTACTATAGAAAGCCAGCGTAGGTTTGCTCTGTTCTTTCTTTTTTCTACAGGTCTCTGTGAGGAGCAGCATCCTTTCATACCTTGTAAGCTGTCCTCCTGCTGGATGGCTAGATTGCAGGTAAGTGCCTTTTTGCCTTCTAAGTAGGAGACTAGCACTTTAAGACTGCAGCATTTTGTCAGGATTCCACTCCACATTTTCTTTCTCTGCTCTGAGATTCCTGTGCTGCTAGTCACTCCCCTATTTAAGTTTCCAGATCACCTAAAACAGGTGCTTAGTTATTGTGCATGTAACCTGTGACTACGCCTCACCTTTGTTTGGAAGGACTTTGGATTAAACTTGGATCATTCTTTTTATACTAAAAATTGGGATTCCTTCTCAATTCATACTACTTGCTCTAACATATTGGATATTGCTAACCAAACCTGCCGTATTTACAGAATATCTTCCACTACCAGCTGAACTCTGCATATCTATTCCTCTCACCACAGCACCCTGCTTTGATAGCAGCAGAGGAAAACAAATACAAGGGAGTCTTCTACTGATTGATAAACTTTACCGCAGTTCTTATCCAGCTTCTGCAAGCGTTCCGGTCTCGGAACTAAGCCACGCCCCCAACCACGATCACAGCAGATACTGAAGCGGCTCCCTGCTGTCAGCTCTAGCGCAGCTCCTCTCTGCTGCATTCGTCTGTGTCTACACTTACTCCTCTCAGCAGCAGCCCTGCTCACGCAGTCTATCTCCCAAACTATCCAACGGAACTCTAGCGTCACTGTTCCTATTACAGCACCCCGCTCCACATCAGGTACTGAGTATTAAATTATTAAATTGTTAATTATTATTTGTAAGTGAAGCTACGTGGATTTCACTACTCTCAACCAGTAGCTGGATGCTTAAGGTGACGTCTCACAAACAGTATTGTCAGTGACTATTGCAAGAGATTATAATGAACTGCCTATGTCAGGGTTGCTACTTATATTGACAAACTTCAGTGGTTACATAACTATCTGTTTATTCAACGCTTATTACCTTGCAACAGATCTATAACCTTGTTGCCAAGCCAAGGAGATATTTCCTATCAACTCTCACTGTGGTAGACCTGAGTTACACCTCCCCTTGTTACTCAGTAACCAAGGTGATACATTCCAATTCATTTAAGGTCTGCAGCTGCGATCCTAGCCCTTATAGATTCCTCAAGCAACATAACGTATTCAGACATATCTTACATAATATCTAAGCCAGACAATGGATCCAGCAGACCTGCCACAAATTGTTTATTCCTTATCTCAACGCGTGGACCAGCTAAGTCAAGGACTTAGAGAACTTCAAGTCGAAAATGAGACGCTTAGAAAAGTTATTAAAGTCTCTGTTACTACCAAGCCACCCAGTTCTGAGCATAGCCCAGAACCTATAGTCTCTCCTCCAGACCTCTGCTATGGGGATAGGACCCAGTACAGGCACTTTAAAAATGCCTGTCTCTTGATGTTTCATTTGAAGGCCAGAACATACCCCACAGACAACATAAAAGTCTTAACTCTAATATCTTTCCTTAGAGCGGAACCTAAGGTATGGGCAGATACCCTCTATGAGACGCATAACCCAGTCCTAGCCTCGCTCAACTCTTCTACTTCTACTCTGGTTCCAATTTACAGCTCACTGCAGAAGGCAAAATGAGGACACTTAAACAAGGGAGCAGACCAGTTGAAAGTTATATCACCGAATTTAAACGGCATGCTACCGACTCACAGTGGAAAGAAGTAGCTCTAAAGAACCAATTCCGACTCGGTCTCTCCGAAGCCATGAAAGATGAACTGGCAAGAACCGAAATGCCTCACTCTTGAAGCTTTGATGAAATTATGCATGCAGATTGACAGGAGATTGCGAGAGAGGAAATCTGAGCGCCATACTCCTACAAAAAACCCATATCCTCTTCTTCTCATCCCTCACCTTCTTTCACTCCTTCCACAACCCCAGAAGCCATGGAGATTGGATTTATTCGAGGTCCTCTAACAGAAGAACGTCTCAGAAGAAGAAATAATGGCTTGTGTATGTACTGTGGGAAATCCACCCACACTGTCAGAGATTGCCCTAACCTTGACAGGAACAAATCCAGTAAGTTCCCTTCACATATTACCTCACTCATTGTACATGACAAACCCCTTAATTGTACTGTTTCTCTCTTGTTGCAGTGGGAACAAAATCGCTTGATGAAAGAAGCCATCGTTGACACAGGCGCTCAAGGAAATTATATTGACAAATCACTTGTAATCAGTAATAAAATTCCTTTGATCATAAAGCTTATACCTATCTCTCTTCTTGTAGTAGATGGATCTCAATAAGCTTCAGGGCCAATCACGCATCACACAATACCAATTTTAGTAACAACACATACATCCCACCAGGAATATATTTCATTTGATGTCATTCATTCTCCTCTTTTTCCAATTTTGCTTGGCATACAGTGGCTTCAATTAAATGAACCAACAGTGGACTGGAAGACCCTCCTACTCAAGTTAGAGTCGCCTTTCTGTCAACAGACCTGCTACAGACATACTCCGCTATTACAATTAACCGAATATCATCAGGAGATGCCATTGATTCCCCAAGAGTACTCTAAGTTTGCAGAAGTTTTCAGCAAAAAAAGAAGCAGAAAATTTGCCTCCTCATCGTTCATACGATTGTCCTATAGATCTTAAACCCGGTACTTCACCACCTTGTGGACGCCTCTATCCCCTTAGCCAACCAGAATTAGAGCACCTGAAAGGATATTTGGAAGAGAACCTGAAGAAAGGTTTTATCCGACCTTCTGTTTCCTCGGCGGGGGCTGGTATATTCTTTAAGAATAAGGACCTGTCACTTCGACCAATTATTGATAGATTTTAATAAAATAACTAAGAAGAACCGGTACCCCTTACCTCTCATCCCCGAATTCATAGAATGACTACATCAACCCAAGTTATTCACCAAACTGGATCTAAGAGGTGCTTACAACCTTTTCGCATCCGTGAGTTAGACGAGTGGCTGACCGCTTTTAGAACAAGATACGGCTTATATGAATACCTGGTCATGCCCTTCGGACTAACTAATGCACCTGCTACATTCCAGTTTTTTATTAATGATGTTTTCCGTGACCTACTAGACATATGTGTAGTCATATATCTTGACGATATTTTAATCTATTCACCTAATCTGGAAGAACACATCAAGCATGTCAGTTGTGTTCTATCACAACTTCAAGTCCACCGTCTATATGCAAAGGCTGAAAAGTGTCTCTTTCATACAGAAGAAATCTCCTTCCTCGGATATTCTATTAGCCCTCGTGGGATACAGATGCAGCAAGACAAGGTAGATGCTGTGTCCCAGTGGCCACAACCCACTACCGGAAAACTATTACAGCGATTTCTCGGATTCAGTAACTATTGCAGAAAATTCATAAACTTTTCTGCAATAGTAAAACCTCTCACAAAACTTACTAGTCCAGCTATACCTTACCGCTGGAACAACCAAGCTAATGAAGCCTTCCTTTTCTTGAAAACTGCTTTTACTACTGCACCAATTCTTTGCTTCCCAGATGCTAGACTTCAATATAGTCTAGAAATAGACGCCTCTGAACACGCTCTAGGAGCAGTACTATCTCAACGAAAAACCCTGAATGAACCTCTGCACCCAGTAGCATTTTATTCCAAAACCATGTCTGCTCCTGAACAGAATTGCCCTATTGGTGAGAAGGAGCTTCTTGCTATCAAGAGAGCTTTCGAACATTGGAGGCATTTTCAGGAAGGCACAGAAGAAACTATAATTATTTATACCAACCATCGCAACTTAGAATTCCTACAAACAAATAAAACCTTGTCTGGAAAACAAGTTAGATGGAATCTATACTTCAGCCGCTTCTATCAGATTATCTATAGGCCGGGTTCACGAAATGGAAAGGCAGATGCCTTATCTAGAATTGCAAATCGACCTCCTACAACCTCCTCTTCCTCTTCAATAATACCTTCAGAGAAGTTTCTTGGGTTAACACTAATGTCTACCACTAACTTAAAGAAAGCCTTATCCTCTGATACGAACATCCCAGAACATCTAACCTTGAAAAACGATATGTATTACCATGACTCCAGATTGTACATACCAGAAGCACTTGGAATTCCTTTAATCAAAGAACATCATGACTCTCCCATCTCGGGTCATCCCGGTATTCATAGAACTTTCAATATACTTAAAAGAGCCTTCTGGTGGCCTAATATGTAATTTAGCATTAAGGAATACGTCTCCGCCTGTACTATCTGTGCAATTTCAAAACCGGAAAAAAAAGCCCCTTACGGGTACTTGATGATCATTGCAGTTCCAGTCAAACCATGGGACCATTTAGGAATGGACTTTATCGTGGATTTACCTCTTAGTTCAGGTAAAAACACTATCCTTGTTGTAACTGACCTGCTAACCAAGATGGCTCACTTTATCCCTTTTCACAAGTTACCATCCTCTTCATAGACTGCACAACTTTTCCTAGACTATATAGTCAGAATTCATGGCCTACCCTCCATTCTGACAACAGATAGAGGAAGCCAATTTACCTCTCGCTTCTGGAGACATCTTACTAAAGTTCTACAAATCAACCACCGTTTATCCACTGCCTATCACCCTTAAAACTAACGGCCAAACGGAGACTAAATCAATGGCTTGAGCAATATCTGCATTGCTGTTGTGCTTTTCACCAGCATGATTGGATGGATTTTTTTTATCAATGGCAGAATTTTCATACAATAACACCTTGAATTCCTCATCCAAAATGACTCCCTTCTTTGCAAATTATGCTTATCACCCAAGGATGTCCTTTAGCTATATTCATGCCATAAACATACCATCGGTTGAGGAAGGACCTTCTAACTAAGGGTTCATTCCTTCATCCAAATCTCATTTCTCTGAAGCTGACTGCTTGGAGATTGAACACTTAATTCTGTCTAACCGTGGTTTTTCTGAGTCGGTCATTAAGACCATGATTCAGGCTCGCATTCCTGTTTACCATAAGATATGGCGTAAATACCTTTTATTGGTGTAAATCTAAGGGCTACTCTTGGAGTAGGGTCAGGATTCCTAGGATTTTGTCTTTTCTCCAGAAAGGTCTGGAGAAGGGTTTATCAGTCAGTTCTCTGAAGGGTCAGATTTCTGCCTTATCTATTTTATTACACAAGCGTCTGGCAGATGTGCCAGATGTTCAATCTTTTTGTCAGGCCCTGGTCAGAATCAGGCCAGTGTTTAGGTCTGTTGCTCCTCATTGGAGCCTTAATCTTGTTCTTAGTTTTGCAGCAGGCTCTGTTTGAGCTATTGCATTCCATAGATATGAAGTTATCTTGGAAAGTTTTGTTTCTGGTTGCTATCTCTTCTGCCCGGAGATTTTCGGAACTCTCGGCTTTGCAGTGTGACTCGCCTTGCCTTATCTTTCATTCTGATAAGGCAGTTCTTCAAACTAAGTTGGGTTTTCTTCCGAAGGGGGTTTCGGATTGAAATATTATTCAGGAAATTGTTGTTCCTTCTCTATGTCCTAATCCTCCTTCTCATAAGGAACTTTTGTTACACAACTTAGACGTTGTGCGTACTCTAAAATTCTACATGCAGACGACTAAGGATTTTCGCCAGTCCTCTGTCCTGTTTGTTTGTTTCTCTGGAAAGTGTAAGGGTCAGAAAGCTACTGCTACTTCTCTTTCTCTCTGGTTGATAAGTATAATTTGTTGGTCCTGAGAGAATTACGGCTCATTCCAAGAGGGCTGTCTCCTCTTGGGCTTTCAAAAATGAAGCCTCTCTGGAACAGAATTTGCAAGGCTGCAACTTGGTCCTCTCTGCATACTTTTTTCCAAATTTTCCAAATTTTATACTTTTGCCTCCACTGAGGCTTCTTTTGGGAGAAAGGTTCTTCAATCGGTGGTGCCTTTTTGTTTAGGTCTGCCTGTCTTGTTCTCCCTCCCTAGTCATCTGTGTCTTCTAGCTTGGGTATTGGTTCCCACTAGTAATTGATGACGTTGTGGACTCACCATATCTTAGGAAAGAAAACAAAACAAAATTTATGCTTACCTGATAAATCTTTTTTTCTTTACATGGTGAGTACACGACCCCACGCTTTTCTTTAAGACAGTTATTTTTGACTAAACCTCAGGCACCTCTACACCTTTTGTGTTATTCCTTTTCCATTTCCTTTCGGTTGAATGACTGGGGTTTATGGGTAGGGGAGTGACACTTAACAGCATTGCTGTGGTGCTCTTTGCCTCCTCCTGCTGGCCAGGAATGATATTCCCACTAGTAATTGGTGACGTTGTGGACTCACCATATCCGGAACTAAATATATCAGGTAAGCATAAATTTTGTTTTTCCTCAGCCCGCTCACGTGACTCTCTGCTCTTCCGTGTTTATGAGGAGTGAAGTTTAGTCAGTTATTGGACTGTTGTGGCTAAGATTTGACAATTGGATCGTCTGTCAGGACTTGTGAATCTCTCCTCTCAGCTGGAGAGTTCCCGTTTTTTATGCTAGTGGATTATTCAGTTCCCGGTACGGTAGGAGCCTCAGGCATTCTGATTTTTTTTTTTTTTTTTTGTTAAAGAGATGGGTGCCGTTTTTTATCTGATCCTCTGATTAGATTTTTTCTATCCGTTTGTTTCTGTTAATTTATTAGAACTGTATATGCTATAAATGTTATTTTCTTTCATGTAATTGGCAAGAGTCAATGAGCTAGTGACGTATGGGATATACAATCCTACCAGGAGGGGCAAAATTTCCCAAACCTCAAAATGCCTATAAATACACCCCTCACCACACCCACAATTCAGTTTTTACAAACTTTGCCTCCTATAGAGGTGGTGAAGTAAGTTTGTGCTTGATTTTTATGATTCTTTCTGTGATAAGCGCTTCTAAGCATTCTGAAGCCCAATTCCTCTTAGAGTACAGTGTTTGTCAGAGGGACGTGAAGAGAGTATTGCCTATTGATTCTTATGGTTTCCCTCGTGGGAAATCTTTTCAAAGGTTCTCTGTTATCGGTCGTAGGGATTCATCTCCTACCTCCCTTTTCAGATCGACGATATACTCTTATATACCATTACCTCTGCTGATACTGGTCTGGCTATCTGTGGATGGGTGTCTTTCGGTAAGTATGTTTTCATTATTTAAGACATGCTCAGCTATGGTTTGGCGCTTTATGTATTGATATAAAGTTTTTTAAATATATGTATTTTTACTTATATTTGCCATGAGTCAGGTCTATGTATATTTCCTTTTGCAGACTGTCAGTTTCAGTTTGGGAAGCATGTTTAGGAAGTTATTTGTCTTACCTGGGGTATAGTCCTTTTTTTTAAAAAATTTACTGTTTTTCTTTTTAATTTTGAGGGCTAAACTAGGCTCGTGAGGTCAGAAAATGTTATTTATTGTGTCATTTTTGGCGCGAGAACTTTTTGGTGCGATGGAACGTCTTTGGTGACGCAAGTTCTTTGCACGAGGTTGCGTCTGTTATGACACGAGTTGCGTCATTTCCGGATGTTGTTGGCACCAAAAAAAAATTCATCTTCATTTGTGTCGTGTGTCATACTTGGCGCTTAAAAAAATGTATTTTTCACCCCACTTCCTATGTGCCTCTTGCTTTCTATATGCTCAGAGGGCTATGCTACTTGAATTTTTTTCCCATTCCTAAAACTGCCATATAAGGAAATTATAATTTTGCTTTTGTTGTTTTTTTCTTTTACATTTTGCAAGATGTCTCAATCTTATCCTGTCTCAGAAGCAGCTGTTGGAACCCTGCTGTATGATCACAGTTCTACCAAAGCTAAGTGTATCTGTTGTAAATTAGCTGAGATTATATCTCCAGCTGTAGTATGTAACAGTTGCCATGATGAGCTTTTGCACGCAGAAAATGTTTCCATCAGTAATAGTACAGTTTCTGTTGTTCCTTCAAAATCTAATGTACATGATATCCCTGTTGATATGAAGAATTATATTGCTGATGCGATACAGAAGGCTTTGTCTGCTATTCCGCCTTCTAATAAACGTAAAAGGTCTTGTAAAACTTTTCATAAAGTTGATGAAATTTCTAATGACCGACAACATACTGAAATATCCTCCTCTAATGAGGATCTCCGATTCAGAAGATCCTACTTCAGACATTGACACTGACAAATCTACCTATCTTTTCAAGATTGAGTATATTCGTTCCTTGTTAAAAGAAGTGTTGATTACTTTGGATATTGAGGAAACTAGTCCTCTTGATACCGAAACTAGTAAACGTTTAAATCCTGTTTATAAACCTCCTGTGATTACTCCTGAGGTTTTTCCAGTCCCTGATGCTATTTCTGATATCATTGCTAAGTAATGAATTAAGCCTGGTACTTCTTTCATTCCTTCTTGTAGGTTTAAAAGGTTGTACCCTTAGAGTTTTGGGGAAAAGTCCCCAAAGTTGATGGGGCCATTTCTACTCTTGCCACACGTACTACTATTCCTATGGAAGACAGTACTTCTTTTAAAGATCCTTTAGATAGGAAACTTGAATCTTATCTAAGGAAAGCTTATTTATATTCTGGCTATCTTCTCAGGCCTGCCATTTCTATGGCTAATGTTGCGGCTGCATCAACCTTTTTGGTTCGATAGCTTAGCGCAACAGGAATCGGATCGTGATTTGTTTGTTTGCTTCAACATGCTAATAATTTTCTGTGATGCCATTTCTGATGTCATCAAAATTGATGTAAAATATGTCTTAAGCTATTTTAGCTAGAATGTTGACATGGTATCTAAGTCTAGATTACTATCTCTTTCCAAGGTAACAATTTATTTGGTTCTCAGTTGGATTCGATTATTCAACTATCACTGGGGGAAGGGAGTTTTTTTCCTCAGGATAAAAGATTTAAGGGTAAATCTAAAGCTTCTAATCGTTTTCGTTCTTTTTGACAGAATAAGGAACAGAAAACCAATCCTTCCCCTAAAGACTCTGGTTCCAATTGGCAACCTTCTTCAAGTTGGAATAAATCCAAGCCTTTTAAGAAACCAAAGCCAGCCTCCAAGTCTGCTTGAAGGTGCGGCCCTCATTCCAGTTCAGCTGGTGGGGGGCAGATTGAAGTTATTCCAAGACATTTGGGCAGATTCGGTTCAAAATCAATGGATTCAGAGTATTGTCTCTCAAGGGTTTTGAATAGGATTCAGAGTAAGACCTCCTGTGAGAAGATTTTTTTTCTCTCACGTTCCAGTAAATCCGGTGAAGGCTCAGGCTTTTCTGAACTGTATTTCAGATCTAGTGCTTTCAGGGGTAATCATACCAATACCGTTTCAGGAACAGGGCCTGGGGTTTTATTCAAATCTATTCATTGTCCCAAAGAAAGAAAATTCATTCAGGCCAGTTCTGGATCTGAAGTTTTTGAATTGTTGGTGACTATAAGGACTATTCTGTCTTTTGTTCAGCGAGGTCATTATGTGTCCAAGATAGACTTACAGGATGCATATCTTTACATTCCGATTCATCCAGACCACTATCGGTTTCTGAGATTCTCTTTTCTAGACAAGCATTACCAATTTGTTGCTCTTCCATTCGGCCTAGCAACAGCTAATCAGAGAACAGGGTATTGTGGTATTTCCTTATTTTGACGATATCTTCGTACTAGCTTAGTCTTTACATTTAGCCGAATCTCACATGAATCAACTAGTGTTGTTTCTTCAAAGACATGGTTGGAGGATCAATTTTCCAAAGAGTTTCTTGATTCCTCAGACGAGGGTCACCTTTTAAGGTTTCCAGATAGATTCAGTGTCCATGACTCTGTCCTTAACAGAAAAGAGACGAATGAAATTGGTTTCAACTTGTTGAAACCTTCACTCTCAATCATTCCCTTCAGTGGCTATGTGCATGGAAGTTTTAGGTCTCATGACTACAGCATCAGACGCGATCCTCTTTGCTCGTTTTCATTCGAGACCTCTTCAGCTTTGTATGCTGAATCGATGGTGCAGGGATTATACTCGGATATCACAATTCATATACTTAAATCCCAACATTCAACTGTCTCTGACTTGGTGGTTAGACCATCATCGTTTATTTCAGGGGGCCTCTTTTGTTCATCCTACCTGGACTGTGATCACAACAGATGCAAGTCTTTCAGGTTGGGGAGCTGTTTGAGGATCTCTGACAGTACAAGGGGTTTGGAAACCTCAAGAGGCGAGGTTACCAATCAATATTTTAGAATTCTGTGGTATTTTCAGGGCTCCTCAGATTTGGCCTCTGCTAAAGAGAGAACCGTTAATTTGTTTTCAGACGGACAATGTCACAACTGTGGCATACGTCGATCATCAGGGTGGGACTCGCAGTCCCCCTAGCTATGAAAGAAGTATCTTGGATACTTTCTTTGGCGGAATCCAGCTCTTGTCTAATTTCTGCGGTGCATATCCCAGGTGTAGACATTTGGGAAGCGGATTATCTCAGCCGTCAGACTTTACATCCGGGGGAGTGGTCTCTCCATCTAGATGTATTTTGCCAGATTGTACAGATGTGGGGTCTTCCAGAAATAGATCTGATGGCTTCTCATCTAAAGCAGAAACTTCCCAGGTACCTATCCAGGGCCAGGGATCCTCAGGCGTAGATGGTGTATCCAGATGTCTAGTTGCCAATCTTGGACACTTCCTCTAAGACCAGACCTTCTGTCTCAAGGGCCGTTTTTCCATCAAGATCTCAAATCATTGAATTTGAAGGTATGGAAATTGAACTTTTAGTGCTTAGTCATAGAGGTTTCTCTGACTCAGTGATTAATACTATGCTACAGGCTCTTAAGTCTGTTTCAAGAATGATTTATTATCGGGTTTGGAAGTCCTATATTTCATGGTGTTCTCATAAATTCTCCTGGCATTCTTTTAGAATTCCTAGAATTTTACAGTTTCTTCAGGATGGTTCGGATAAAGTATTGTCTGCAAGTACTTTGAAGGGACAAATCTCTGCTCTTTTTTATTTCATAGAAAGATTGGTAAACTTCCTAATTAACTGTTTTGTGCAAACTTTGGTTTGTATCAAGCCTGTTATTAAATCAATCTCTCCTCCTTGGAGTCTTAATTTGGTTTTGAAGACTTTGCAGGTTCCTCCTTTTGAGCCTATGCATTCTCTGGATATCAGACTACTTTCTTGGAAAGTATTGTTCCTTTTGGCCATTTCTTCAGCTAGAAGAGTTTCTGAATTGTCTGCTCTCTCTTGTGAGTCTCCTTTTCTGAATTTCCATCAGGATAAGGCTGTTTTGCGGACTTCGTTTAAATTTCTTCCTAAGGTTGTGAATTCTAACAACATTAGTAGGGAAATTGTTGTTCCTTCCTTGTGTCCTAATCCCAAGAATACTCTTGAAAGATCTTTGCATTCTTTGAATGTTGTAAGAGCTTTGAAATATTATGTTGAAGCTACTAAGGATTTCAGGAAGACTTCTAGTCTATTTGTTGTCTTCTCTGGTTCCAGGAAAGGTCAGAAAGCTTCTGCCATTTCTTTGGCATCTTGGTTAAAGTTTTTGATTCACAAGGCTTATTTGCAGGCGGGACATTCTCCACTTCAGAGAATTACAGCTCATTCTAGTAGATCAGTCGCCAATTCTTGGGCTTTCAAGAATGAAGCTTCAGTTGATCAGATTTGCAAAGCAGCAACTTGGTCTTCTTTGCATACTTTTACAAAATTTCACCATTTCAATGCATTTGCTTCTTCTGAAGCAGTCTTTGGTATAAAGGTTCTTCAGGCAGCTGTTTCAGTTTGATTCTTCTGCTTATGTTTTAAGTTTTATTTATCTTTCAATTTATGAGACAAACTTATTTTTTTGTGGATTCAATTTTTTCAGCGGAAAATGGTGGTTGTTTTTATTTCTCTTGTAAGGTGTATCCAGTCCACGGATTCATCCATTACTTGTGGGATATTCTCCTTCCCAACAGGAAGCTGCAAGAGGATCACCCACAGCAGAGCTGTCTATATAGCTCCTCCCCTAACTGCCACCCCCAGTCATTCTCTTGCAGCTCTCGACAAGGGAAGTAGCTAGAGAGATGTGGTGAATTAGTGTAGTTTATCTTCAATCAAAAGTTTATTTTTAAACGGTGCCGGCGTTGTACTGTTTTTTACCTCAGGCAGAAATTAGAAGAAGAATTTGCCTGAGGTTTTTGATGATCTTAGCAGGTTGTAACTAAGGTCCACTGCTGTTCTCACACATAACTGAAGAGTATGAGGAAACTTCAGCTGGGAGAACGGCCTGCAGAATTAACTGCCCTGAGGTATGTTCAGTATATTATTTTCTAGAGGATGATAAGAACTAGAAAATGCTGACAGTGCCTGATCTAGTTAAGGTAAGCCTGATTGCAGTGATTTAATAAACGACTGGCATCATGCTTGCAGTAAAAAGTAATTTCTTTCATGTAATTAGCAAGAGTCCATGAGCTAGTGACGTATGGGATATACATTCCTACCAGGAGGGGCAAAGTTTCCCAAACCTCAAAATGCCTATAAATACACCCCTCACCACACCCACAATTCAGTTTTACAAACTTTGCCTCCGATGGAGGTGGTGAAGTAAGTTTGTGCTAGATTCTACGTTGATATGCGCTCCGCAGCAAGTTGGAGCTGCAGTGAATGTCAGAGGGATGTGAGGAGAGTATTGCCTATTTGAATGCAGTGATCTCCTTCTACGGGGTCTATTTCATAGGTTCTCTGTTATCGGTCGTAGAGATTCATCTCTTACCTCCCTTTTCAGATCGAAGATATACTCTTATATATACCATTACCTCTGCTGATTCTCGTTTCAGTACTGGTTTGGCTTTCTACAAACATGTAGATGAGTGTCCTGGGGTAAGTAAATCTTATTTTCTGTGACACTCTAAGCTATGGTTGGGCGCTTTGTTTATAAAGTTCTAAATATATGTATTCAAACATTTATTTGCCTTGACTCAGAATGTTCAACTTTCCTTATTTTCAGACAGTCAGTTTCATATTTGGGATAATGCATTTGATTTAATCATTTTTTCTTACCTTCAAAAATTGGACTCTTCCCTGTGGGCTGTTAGGCTCGCGGGGGCTGAAAATGCTTCATTTTATTGCGTCATTCTTGGCGCGGACAAAAATGTCGGCGTTCCGGATGTGGCGTCATTTTGGCGCCAAAAAGCATTTAGGCACCAAATAATGTGGGCGTCTTATTGGCGCGAAAAAATATGGGCGTCGCTTTTGTCTCCACATTATTTAAGTCTCATTTTTCATTGCTTCTGGTTGCTAGAAACTTGTTCTTTGGCATTCTTTCCCATTCCTGAAACTGTCATTTAAGGAATTTGATCAACTTTGCTTTATATATATGTTGTTTTTTCTCTTACATATTGCAAGATGTCTCACGTTGCATCTGAGTCAGAAGATACTACAGGAAAATCGCTGTCTAGTGCTGGATCTACCAAAGCTAAGTGTATCTGCTGTAAACTTTTGGTAGCTATTTCTCCAGCTGTTGTTTGTATTGATTGTCATGACAAACTTGTTAAAGCAGATAATATTTCCTTTAGTAAAGTACCATTGCCTGTTGCAGTTCCCTCAACATCTAAGGTGCAGAATGTTCCTGATAATATAAGAGATTTTGTTTCTGAATCCATAAAGAAGGCTATGTCTGTTATTTCTCCTTCTAGTAAACGTAAAAATCTTTTAAAACTTCTCTCCCTACAGATGAATTTTTAAATGAACATCATCATTCTGATTCTGATGACTCTTCTGGTTCAGAAGATTCTGTCTCAGAGGTTGATGCTGATAAATCTTCATATTTATTTAAAATGGAATTTATTCGTTCTTTACTTAAAGAAGTACTAATTGCTTTAGAAATAGAGGATTCTGGTCCTCTTGATACTAATTCTAAACGTTTGGATAAGGTATTTAAAGCTCCTGTGGTTATTCCAGAAGTTTTTCCTGTTCCTAATGCTATTTCTGCAGTAATTTCCAAAGAATGGGATAAATTGGGTAATTCATTTACTCCTTCTAAACGTTTTAAGCAATTATATCCTGTACCGTCTGACAGATTAGAATTTTGGGACAAAATCCCTAAAGTTGATGGGGCTATTTCTACCCTTGCTAAACGTACTACTATTCCTACGTCAGATGGTACTTCGTTTAAGGATCCTTTAGATAGGAAAATTGAATCCTTTCTAATAAAAGCTTATCTGTGTTCAGGTAATCTTCTTAGACCTGCTATATCTTTGGCTGATGTTGCTGCAGCTTCAACTTTCTGGTTGGAAACCTTAGCGCAACAAGTAACACATCATGATTCTCATGATATTATTATTCTTCTACAGCATGCTAATAATTTTATCTGTGATGCCATTTTTGATATTATCAGAGTTGATGTCAGGTTTATGTCTCTAGCTATTTTAGCTAGAAGAGCTTTATGGCTTAAAACTTGGAATGCTGATATGGCTTCTAAATCAACTTTACTTTCCATTTCTTTCCAGGGTAACAAATTATTTGGTTCTCAGTTGGATTCCATTATTTCAACTGTTACTGGTGGGAAAGGAACTTTTTTACCACAGGATAAAAAATCTAAAGGTAAAAGCAGGGCTAATAATCGTTTTCGTTCCTTTCGTTTCAACAAAGAACAAAAGCCTGATCCTTCATCCTCAGGAGCAGTTTCAGTTTGGAAACCATCTCCAGTCTGGAATAAATCCAAGCCAGCTAGAAGGGCAAAGCCTGCTTCTAAGTCCACATGAAGGTGCGGCCCTCATTCCAGCTCAGCTGGTAGGGGGCAGGTTACGTTTTTTCAAGGAAATGTGGATCAATTCTGTTCACAATCTTTGGATTCAGAGCATTGTTTCAGAAGGGTACAGAATTGGTTTCAAGATGAGACCTCCTGCAAAGAGATTCTTTCTTTCCCGTGTCCCAGTAAATCCAGTAAAAGCTCAAGCATTTCTGAAATGTGTTTCAGATCTAGAGTTGACTGGAGTAATTATGCCAGTTCCAGTTCCGGAACAGGGGATGGGGTTTTATTCAAATCTCTTCATTGTACCAAAGAAGGAGAATTCCTTCAGACCAGTTCTGGATCTAAAAATATTGAATCGTTATGTAAGAATACCAACGTTCAAGATGGTAACTGTAAGGACTATCTTGCCTTTTGTTCAGCAAGGGAATTATATGTCCACAATAGATTTACAGGATGCATATATGCATATTCCGATTCATCCAGATCATTATCAGTTCCTGAGATTCTCTTTTCTGGACAAGCATTACCAGTTTGTGGCTCTGCCGTTTGGCCTAGCTACAGCTCCAAGAATTTTTACAAAGGTTCTCGGTGCCCTTCTGTCTGTAATCGGAGAACAGGGTATTGTGGTATTTCCTTATTTGGACGATATCTTGGTACTTGCTCAGTCTTTACATTTAGCAGAATCTCATACGAATCGACTTGTGTTGTTTCTTCAAGATCATGGTTGGAGGATCAATTTACCAAAAAGTTCTTTGATTCCTCAGACAAGGGTAATCTTTCTGGGTTTCCAGATGGATTCTGTGTTCATGACTCTGTCTTTAACAGACAAGAGACGTCTAAAATTGATTGCAGCTTGTCGAAACCTTCAGTCACAATCATTCCCTTCGGTAGCCTTATGCATGGAAATTCTAGGTCTTATGACTGCTGCATCGGACGCGATCCCCTTTGCTCGTTTTCACATGCGACCTCTTCAGCTCTGTATGCTGAAGCAATGGTGCAAGGATTACACGAAGATATCTCAATTAATATCTTTAAAACCGATTGTTCGACACTCTCTAACATGGTGGACAGATCACCATCGTTTAATTCAGGGGGCTTCTTTTGTGCTTCCGACCTGGACTGTAATTTCAACAGATGCAAGTCTCACAGGTTGGGGAGCTGTGTGGGGATCTCTGACGGCACAAGGAGTTTGGGAATCTCAGGAGGTGAGATTACCGATCAATATTTTGGAACTCCGTGCAATTTTCAGAGATCTTCAGTTTTGGCCTCTTCTGAAGAGAGAATCGTTCATTTGTTTTCCGACAGACAATGTCACTACTGTGGCATACATCAATCATCAAGGAGGGACTCACAGTCCTCTGGCTATGAAAGAAGTATCTCGAATTTTGGTTTTGGCGGAATCCAGCTCCTGTCTAATCTCTGCGGTTCATATCCCAGGTATAGACAATTGGGAAGCGGATTATTTCAGTCGCCAAACGTTGCATCCGGGCGAATGGTCTCTTCACCCAGAGGTATTTCTTCAGATTGTTCAAATGTGGGAACTTCCAGAAATAGATCTGATGGCGTCCCATCTAAACAAGAAACTTCCCAGGTATCTGTCCAGATCCCGGGATCCTCAGGCGGAGGCAGTGGATGCATTATCACTTCCTTGGAAGTATCATCCTGCCTATATCTTTCCGCCTCTAGTTCTTCTTCCAAGAGTAATCTCCAAGATTCTGAAGGAATGTTCGTTTGTTCTGCTGGTAGCTCCGGCATAGCCTCACAGGTTTTGGTATGCGGATCTTGTCCGGATGGCCTCTTGCCAACCGTGGACTCTTCCGTTAAGACCAGACCTTCTGTCACAAGGTCCTTTTTTCCATCAGGATCTGAAATCCTTAAATTTAAAGGTATGGAGATTGAACGCTTGATTCTTGGTCAAAGAGGTTTCTCTGACTCTGTGATTAATACTATGTTACAGGCTCGTAAATCTGTATCTCAAGAGATATATTATAGAGTCTGGAAGACTTATATTTCTTGGTGTCTTTCTCATCATTTTTCTTGGCATTCTTTTAGAATACCGAGAATTTTACAGTTTCTTCAGGATGGTTTAGATAAGGGTTTGTCCGCAAGTTCTTTGAAAGGACAAATCTCTGCTCTTTCTGTTCTTTTTCACAGAAAGATTGCTATTCTTCCTGCTATTCATTGTTTTGTACAAGCTTTGGTTCGTATAAAACCTGTTATTAAGTCAATTTCTCCTCCTTGGAGTTTGAATTTGGTTCTGGGAGCTCTTCAAGCTCCTCCGTTTGAACCTATGCATTCATTGGACATTAAATTACTTTCTTGGAAAGTTTTGTTCCTTTTGGCCATCTCTTCTGCCAGAAGAGTTTCTGAATTATCTTTTCTTTCTTGTGAGTCTCCTTTTCTGATTTTTCATCAGGATAAGGCGGTGTTGCGAACTTCTTTTGAATTTTTACCTAAAGTTGTGATTTCCAACAACATTAGTAGAGAAATTGTGGTTCCTTCATTATGTCCTAATCCTAAGAATTCTAAGGAGAAATCGTTGCATTCTTTGGATGTTGTTAGAGCTTTGAAATATTATGTTGAAGCTACGAAATCTTTCCGTAAGACTTCTAGTTTATTTGTTATCTTTTCCGGTTCTAGAAAAGGCCAGAAAGCTTCTGCCATTTCTTTGGCATCTTGGTTGAAATCTTTAATTCATCTTGCCTATGTTGAGTCGGGTAAAACTCCCCCTCAGAGAATTACAGCTCATTCTACTAGGTCAGTTTCTACTTCCTGGGCGTTTAGGAATGAAGCTTCGGTTGACCAGATTTGCAAAGCAGCAACTTGGTCCTCTTTGCATATTTTTACTAAATTCTACCATTTTGATGTTTTTTCTTCTTCTGAAGCAGTTTTTGGTAGAAAAGTACTTCAGGCAGCGGTTTCAGTTTGAATCTTCTGCTTATGTTTTTCGTTAAACTTTATTTTTGGGTGTGGATTATTTTCAGCAGGAATTGGCTGTCTTTATTTTATCCCTCCCTCTCTAGTGACTCTTGTGTGGAAAGATCCACATCTTGGGTAGTCATTATCCCATACGTCACTAGCTCATGGACTCTTGCTAATTACATGAAAGAAAACATAATTTATGTAAGAACTTACCTGATAAATTCATTTCTTTCATATTAGCAAGAGTCCATGAGGCCCGCCCTTTTTTTTGTGGTGGTTATGATTTTGTATAAAGCACAATTATTCCAATTCCTTATTTTATATGCTTTCGCACTTTTTTATCACCCCACTTCTTGGCTATTCGTTAAACTGAATTGTGGGTGTGGTGAGGGGTGTATTTATAGGCATTTTGAGGTTTGGGAAACTTTGCCCCTCCTGGTAGGAATGTATATCCCATACGTCACTAGCTCATGGACTCTTGCTAATATGAAAGAAATGAATTTATCAGGTAAGTTCTTACATAAATTATGTTTTTCATATTACTTTCTATTATGGCTTAGTATGTAAAACGTTTGCATATACAGGCAGTCCCCGGGTTACGAACATCCGACTTACGTACAACTCGCACTTACGAACGGGCCTTTAAATCAAGTCCCACAAGCAAAAGTGAATACAGTACAGTACAGCAATAAACACTTACTGATGTGTTCAGTGCTGCTCGGTCCTGGGGGAAACAAAAGTGTACCTAAACATCACTGAGAGTGCCGTCGCTCCTATGTGTCATCAAGGGATTCCCTCCTCAAGTCGGCTCATCGCCTCCGTAAGAACTTACGTCTGCACTTGCCGGTCACATGACCTGTACACACCCCTCTTCTCATTGGTCTGTGGATGCGTCTCCCTAGAAGAACTCTGTGGGGGGTAGTTATCAACGTGTCAACTTTCCTGCCTTCGCCGGCCCAATACGCCCGCCTAAGCTCGCCTACCATCGCTGCCACGGACCTGAAAAAATTTGCCTAAGTTATCAATAAATCTGTCAAAAAGCCGCGCACCAAGTACGGGGCGATGAGCAGCGGACTGTGAGAGTTATCACTCATCCGATCTCGCTGCTCTTCGGCTTTTTTACAGCTTTATTGCTAGCCTGTCACTAAGCACCCACACTAAACTACACTGTTCTACCCCCTATACCGGCACCCCCCGGAGCCCCCCGCAACTCAAAGTTACTAACCCCTAAACTGCCGCTCCTAGACCCCGCCGCAACTCTTATAAATGTATTAACCCCTAAACCGCCGCTCCCGGACACCGCCGCAACCTACATTATACCTAGTAACCCCTATCCTGCCCCCCCTATACCGCCGACCTCTATAATAAAGTTATTAACCCCTATCCTGCTGATCCCGCACCTCGCCGCAACTAAATAGTTTAACCCCTAAACCGCCGCTCCTGGACCCTGCCGCAACCTATATTGAACTTATTAACCCCTAATCTGCCCCCCCCCCACACCGTCGCCACCTATAATACATTTATTAACCCCTATCCTGCCCCCCCCACACCGCCGCCACTGTAATAAATTTATTAACCCCTAAACCTAAGTCTAACACTAACCCTAACACCCCCCTAACTTAAATATTAATTAAATAAATCTAAATAATATTTCTATTATTAACTAAATTATTCCTATTTAAAACTAAATACTTACCTGTAAAATAAACCCTAAGATAGCTAATATAATTAATAATTACATTGTAGCTATTTTAGGATTTATATTTATTTTACAGGTAACTTTGTATTTATTTTAGCTAGTTAGAATAGTTATTAAATAGTTATTAACTATTTATTAACTACCTAGCTAAAAGAAATAAAAAATTACCTGTAAAATAAATCCTAACCTAAGTTACAATTAAACCTAACACTACACTATCATTACATTAATTAAATAAATTAACTACAAATAACTACAATTAAATACAATTACATAAACTAACTAAAGTACAAAAATAAAAAAAGCTAAGTTACAAAAAATAAAAAAAATAAGTTACAAACATTTAAAAATATTACAACAATTTTAAGCTACTTACACCTAATCTAAGCCCCCTAATAAAATAACAAAGCCCCCCAAAATAAAAAAATGCCCTACCCTATTCTACATTAAAAAAGTTCAAAGCTCTTTTACCTTACCAGCCCTTAAAAGGGCCTTTTGTGGGGCATGCCCCAAAGAAAACTGCTCTTTTGCCTGTAAAAGAAAAATACAACCCCCCAACATTAAAACCCACCACCCACATACCCCTAATCTAACCCAAACCCTCCTTAAAATAACCTTACACTAATCCCTTGAAGATCATCCTACCTTGAGTCGTCTTCACTCAGCCGAGCCACCGATGGAACTGAAGAGGAGATCCGGAGCGGCAGAAGTGATCCTCCAAGGGGCGTTGAAGAAGTCTTCCATCCGGGCGATGTCATCTTCCAAGCAGCGCTGAAGAAGTCTTCCATCCGGGCGATGTCATCTTCCAAGCGGGGTCTTCAATCTTCTTTCTTCAGGATCCATCTTCATCCCGCCGACGCGGAACATCCTTCTTTCACGACGGACTACCGACGAATGAAGGCTCCTTTAAGGGACGTCATCCAAGATGGCGTCCCTTCAATTCCGATTGGCTGATATGATTCTATATGTATGGGGTATGTGGGTGGTGGGTTTTAATGTTGGGGGGGTTGTATTTTTCTTTTACAGGCAAAAGAGCAGTTTTCTTTGGGGCATGCCCCACAAAAGGCCCTTTTAAGGGCTGGTAAGGTAAAAGAGCTTTGAACTTTTTTAATGTAGAATAGGGTAGGGCATTTTTTTTATTTTGGGGGGCTTTGTTATTTTATTAGGGGGCTTAGATTAGGGGTAATTAGCTTAAAATTGTTGTAAGATGGACTTCCGGTGGGCGGACCTAGAAGAAGGCAGCAAGAACTTTTAGCTCTGCAGAAACCCTGATTCAATACCTGAAAATTTGCCTTTTTCTCTAAGCCGCTTGCATCTCCCTTGACAGGCAAGCTGTCCGGGAACCCTCAGCAGATAGAAGCCTCTCAAACGCTTCTCCCCTGGAAGTCAGTTTAAAAGAAAAAATCCATAAGGGATTGCAACTATGCACAGACTTTGATACGGTTCCAATGACTATCGCTATACCAACTGCAGATAGACAGGTACAGGACGTACTCACTACTCTAAAAGCCCTTCTTCTTCCAACTTTCATTAAACTGGAAGCAACCATGCAGAGCCTATTGACTGAGACGCAGGCTCTTAAGCCGCCATCTTTGTTGGCTGAACGCCACCTTCTCCCAGATGCTCGACTTTGCGGAGATGCTAATCCAGCTGAGTCACGGACACTTATAAACCTAGAGCAGGACAAACAAGAAGTGGAAGTTGCCGCAGGGTCCTTTAAACAAATGGGACTATATATGGCCTCTGGTAAGCAAGCAACTGAAAGCTTACACTGTGGGACTGCGACTCTACATGGAGAACGGCATCTCTGGCGTAGAGATAGTGACCAGCAAGAAATGGATACGGCCTCACCTTCTCCACACATGCGACTCCCATATTATCAGCTTACCTCAATCTGTGAGTCCTTCAATACTCCAGGTGGATCTA